>NW_022438213.1:0-17276 GCF_009761245.1 Sapajus apella | reverse complement strand
GGCTCAGAGAGGCAATAGGAGATGCCAGAGGCCACCCAGTCAGATAAGAGTGCCCAGCTGCTCACTCAGTCCCCAAAACTACCACTAAACAGGCAACTATAAATGATGAATTGGAGATGCCCGGACCTGTTTCCCACATTACAATGTGAGCTGTCTGCAAATACTGCATGGTATACAGTAGGTGCTTAATGAGGTATTGATAAAGGAGCAACTGAATGAAGGACCTTGGCGATCTCAGGCTTCAGGGAGCTGTGATTCTGGAGAAGTCGTTGTCACTGATGAACACAGTCTCCTTCTCCTACCTGAGGTGCCCAGTCCCCCAGGCTCAGCCACATAGCTCCCAGCTCCTGCCCCCACTAAGGGCACCTGGGACATCCTTGCTTACCTGCCGGCTCTGCCTGCCACCCCTGCTCTCAGCAAGGCCACTTGCCTCAGCTTGTCCCCAGGAGACAATGAATGGGTGAGCCAGGGTCAGGCGGGCAGCCAGCTCACTATTCCCCAGCCATAGGGGAGGAGGAGACCAGCACCTACGGAGGGGGACAGACTCAGCCAGGGGCCTTACCCAGACAGGCTGTACCTCTTTCCCACCTGCACAGACTACCTTCTCCATGAAAGTCAAGGCTGCAAGGACAGATGGTGTTGAGCACAAACCCAGCCCTGTGCAAGGCCCTGGAAGAGCTCAGCCCATTTCTCAGAGGACATCGAGGCTTGGAGAGGAGCAGATGGAGTGAACACATGACAGAGATGAAACTGGAGGTCGCCCTTTTCTTCCACCATCTTCCCTAGCTCTGTGACTCAAGGCAGGTCACAGCATCTCTAAGTCCTTCAATTTCACCATCTGAACATGGGGCTATTAATAGCACTGAGCAGATTGGAGACTGAGGTGTGGGCTGACCCACAGCACCTATCACGGGATAAGCATTCAGGGCCTGTCAGCCACCATCACTGCCGTGCCTGTCAAGGTGTTGTGGGGACCCAGGTCCCCTGCTGCCCTTCTAGTGAGACTGTGGGACATGGTGCAGCCTTCTCAGCCCCAGGTAAGACTCCTCAAGCAGGGGAGGGCCCCAAGGACCCTGCTCAGCCTGCAGAGTGGAGTTCAGCTCTGCCCCAGGGTGACCTTCAGCCCTGACACCTACCTGGTTCCTGCCATCCCAGCCGACAACCAGGCTGTCCCGGTGGATGCCTCCCGAATGATCTGAGGACAGGTGGAGGCTGCAGTGTTGAGGTGAGGGGAGGGACAGCAGGTGGGTGAGCTCCACTGGGCGGGGGAGGACACACACAAAGGGTAGGCCATGTGAGCTGAGGTCAGCAGCTCCAGCCCCAGGGTGGTTCAGAGGATTCTACCTCTACAGCCTGCCTGCACATGAATCCTCCTCCCCACATCAGTAGAAGCCTGGAACTCTCAGAACAGCAGACCTTATCAGCCGCTGCCACCTTCACAGAATGATGTGATTAATTCGTTCACACAGAAGACAGCAGGAACCCTGAGAGAACAGGATCCAGAATGTGTGGGTTTTGATGGAAAGGGTGGTAGGATTTGGGAGCCTCCACCTACCTCACCCCTGACCCCCACACTCCTTCCCCAGTCCTGCTCGGCATAGAGACTAGAGTGACATCACCAGAAAGGTAGATGCTTTGAAGGACACCAGCGACACAGAGAAGAGGAGGCCGGTGGTCCGCAAGGTGCCCAGCCCCTGGCCTCGGATGCCCAGGACTCTGTCCAGAAAGGCTCCCTTCCACCCATGGAACTGGATGGTCCTCGAGTTCCTGAGGATGGAGCTGGTGAGCCAGGCCCACAAGTCCTCCTGCCTCATTTGCTCTCCTGGGATTGGAGGGAAGAGAGAGATGAAGACACGGCCGGTCCAGAGTTCTCCCCTGCACCCTGACAGTCACCCTGCAGCAAATGCCACTGATTTCACCAAGTGCATCCCAAAGCTGCCTGCCTCTCTGCATCTCTGACCCCCAGTCCTGATCCATCCACCGTCATCCTGTGCCTGTACTCCTGCAGAAGCTGACCCGGGACCACTGCCCCAGGGAGGCAGCTTCTGATGCCTGGAGAACAGAGGCTGCCCCTGAGCCCACCTGGGTATGGCGCCATCAGGAAGGCTACCTGGAGGGGGGTAATGCCTGGGTTACATCTTTTTTTCTTCCTTTTACATTTTTGGTGGAGTTGGGGGGGCTCTCACTATGTTGCCCAGGCTGGCCTCAAGCTCTTGGGCTCAAGTGATCCTCTGCTCCCAGCCTCCTAAAGTGCTGGGATTACAGGCATGAGCCACCATGCCTGGCCATGGGTTTTCTTGAACCAAAGCATATTCCTTGTCATGTTTAACAGAATTGTGCCCCAGCCCTGTACTTTCCTTATTCATCCTCCTTTGAATAGCAAACCTCTCGAAAGCTGCAATGAACATAGAAGAGCCACTGGCCGGGTGGGCTGGGTGGTGGCAGGGGGGCTGTGGTCCCAGCAGTTGGCATCCCCTTTCCCGAGATGTACACACGGCCTCATGTACCTGTCCTTTTATCTCCTAGGTCAGCTTGTCGACACTGGGTGAAAAAAGGAGACCAGATCTTGTTTTCATCCATGTTCGAAGCCAATATCACCATCCACAACATTGCTGTCAGTGCATGCCTGGGCCACCGGTAGCCTAGAAATATTTAGACCTGGTTTATTAACCAGACACCTGCCAGACCCACCCCAGCCAAAACATGAAATCAACCGGGTGCAGTGACCCACATCTGTAATCCCAGCACTTTGGGAGGCCAAGGCGGGTGGATCTCCTGAGGTCAGCAGTTTGAGACCAGCCTGCCCAACATAGAGAAACCCCATCTCTACTAAAAACATAAAAATGAGCCGGGTATGGTGGTGGACACCTGTAATCCCAGCTAATCGGGAGGCTGAGGTGGGAGAATCACTTCAACACAGGAGGTGGAGGTTGCAGTGAGCTGAGATTGAACCACTGCACTCCATCTTGGGCAGAGCACGAGACTCCATCTCAAAAAAAACACTAACAACAACAAAAACACAAAATCAAACCCCCACCTTTTTTTTTTTTTTTTTTTGAGAGATAGATAGAGACTTCTTGTGTTGTCCAGGCTACACTGCAGTGGTACAGTCATAGCTCACTGCAGCCTCTTACTCCCAGGCTCAAACAGTCCTCCCACCTCAGCCTCCTGAGTAGCTAGGATTACAGGTGCATGCTACCATGCCCAACTAATATTTGTGTGTGTGTGTGTGTGTGTGTATGTGTGTGTGTGTGTGTGTGGAGATGGGGTCTCACTATGTTGGCCAGGCTGGCCTCAAACTCTGGGCTTCAAGTGATCCTCCCATCTCAGCCTTCCAAAGTGCTAGGATTACAGGCATGAGCCTCTGTTCCTGGCCAAAACCTAATTACACATTCATGAATGACCGAGGGCATGAGCTTCTGTGTCCTTTAACAATGAAATGGATTATTACTTGGGTATAAATTTGCTGGGGATGCTGTAACAAAGTGCCACAAACTAAGTGGCTTAGAACAAGACAAATTTGTTGTCTCAGGCCAGATGCCTTGGCTCATGTCTGTAATCCCCGTACTTTGGGAGCATGAGAGGATCTCTTGAGGTCAGGAGCTCAAGACCAGGCAGGCCAATAGGATGAAACCCCATCTCTACTGAAAAAATACAAGGCCGGGAGTGGTGGCTCACACCTGTAATCCTAGCACTTTGGGAGGCTGAGGTAGGCAAATCATGAGGTCAGGAGTTCGAGACCAGAGTGGCCAACATGGTGAAACCTTGTCTCTACTAAAAATACAAAAATTAGCTGGGTGTGGTGGCGCACGTCTGTAATCCTAGCTACTCAGGAGGCTGAGGCAGGATAACTGCTTGATCCCAGAAGGTGGAGGTTGCAGTAAGCTGAGATCGCAGCACTTTACTCCAGACTGGGGGACAGAGCAAGAATCCATCTCAGGAAAAAAAAAAAAATATATATATATATATATATATATATATATATCCAGGCATGGTTGCATGTACCTGTGTTCCCAAGCTACTCAGGAGGCTGAGGTGGGAGGATTGCTTAAGCCAAGGAGAATGAGGCTGCAGTAAGCTGAGATCATGCCACTGCACTCCAGCCTGGGTGACAGAGTGAGACCTTGTCTCAATAAATCAATAAATAAAATAAAAAATTGTTGTCTCCCAGTTGGGGGGCTGGAAGTGTAAAGTCAGGTGTCTGCAGGCCGGGCTGTCTCTGGAAGCTCTGAGGAAAAATCTGTCCCAGCCTCTCTTCTGGCTCAGGCATCCCTTGACTTATAGTGGCCATTGTAGTTCTATGCATGTCTGTGTCTGTGTACAAATTTACCTTTGGTCAGGCACAGTGGCTCACACATATAATTCCAGCACTTTGGGAGGCCAAGGCAGGATTGCTTGAGCCCAGAAGTTCAAGACCAGCCTGGGAAACATAGTGAGATACCGTCTCTACATAAAATACAGAAAATTAGCTGGGCATGGTGGAACACACCTGTAGTCCCAGCTACTCAGGAAGCTGAGGTGGGAGGATAACTTGAACCCAGGAGTTTGAGGCTGCATTGAGCTATGATCACACCACTACACTCCAGCCTGGGTAACAGAACAGGACTGTCTCAAGAAAAAAATATTTTATTCATTTTTTTTCTTTTACTGGCAACAAATTTCTCTTTTAGTAAGAACACCAGTTATATGGGATCAGGGCCCCACTTTCATGACCCATTTTAACTTGATGACCACTGTAATGACCCGGTCTCCAGATAAGGTCGTGTCTGTAATCCCAGCACTTTGGAAGGCTGAGGTGGGAGGATCACTTGAGGCCAGGAGTTCAAGACCAGCCTGGGCAACATAGTGAGACTTCGCCTCTACAAAAACAAACAAACAATTATCTGGTTGTAGGTGTGTGTACCTGTAGTCCCAGCTCCTTGCGAGGCAGGCGCACAGAGTGAGCCCAGGAGGTCTAGACTACAGTCATCTATGATCGTGCCACTGCACACCAGTTAGGCAACAGCAAGACCTAGTCTGTCTCAAGAGAAAAAAAAAAAGGTTTGCTGATAAAATGTGGGGTAATTTTTAAAAACTTTAACTCTATTTTTTCATATTGCTTAGCTTTTCCACATTAACTCTGTGATTATAACCAGAAAATAGCAGTCACATTACTTTTTTTTGTTTTTTGAGATGGAGTTCTGATCTTGTTGCCCAGACTGGAGTGCAGTGGCATGATCTCTGCTCACTGCAACCTCTGCCTCCTGGGTTAAGCGATTCTTCTGCCTCCGCCTCCTGAGTAGATGGGACTACAGGCACATGCCACCCTGCCTCGCTCATTTTTATATTTTTAGTAGAGAGGGGGATTCACCTTGTTGGTCAGGCTGGTCTCGAACTCCTGGCTTCAAGTGATCTGCCCGCCTCAGCCTCTCAAAGTGCTGGAATTGCAGGCATCAGCCACCGCAACCGGCCAATTTATCTTTATGTCCACAGAAATGACCAGCATTTCAATTTTTGTCTTGTTTTGTTTTTCTTAGATGAATACAAACTGGCAGTTATAATTGGGGAGGAAAATTTGTATTATGGGAACCTAGGAGTCATGCCAAATTCCGTAATCAAAGTTGGTAAAAAGAAACTGGGATTATGGGGTGGGGGCAGTGGCACACGCCTGTAATCCCAGCACTTTGGGAGGCCAAGGTGGGTGGATCAACTGAGGTCAGGAGTTTGAGACCAGCCTGGCCAACATGGTGAAACCCCATCTCTACTAAAAATACAAAAATTAGCCAGGCCTAGTGGTGGGTTCCTGTAATCCCAGTTACTCATGAGACTGAGCAGGAGAATCACTTGAGTCTGGGAGGGGGAGTGAGACTCTGTCCCAAAAAAAAAAAAAAAAAAAGAAAAAAAAAATTCACCCTGGGATGCAAGGCTGGTTCAACATACACAAGTCTCTAAAAGTAATTCACCACATAAACAGAACCAAACACAGAAACCACATGATTATCTCCATAGATGCAGAGAAGGCAAAACTCTCAATAAACTAGATATTGACAGAATGTATCTCAAAATAATAAAAGCTATTTACGACAAACCCACAGCCAGTATCACAATGAATTGGCAAAAGCTGGAAGCATTCCCTTCAAAATCTGGCACTAGATAAGGATACCCTCTCTCATCACTCCTATTCAATATAGTATTGGAATTCCTAGCCAGAGAAATCAGGAAAGAAAAAGAAATAAAGTGTATTCAATTAGGAAAGGGGGAAGTCAAATTATCTCTATTTGCAGATGACATGATTATATATTTAGAAGATCCAATCGTCCCAGCCCAAAATCTCCTGAAACTGATAAGCAACTTCAGCAAAGTCTCAGGATACAAAATAAATGTGCAAAAATCACAAGCATTCCTATACACCAATAACAGACTTAAAGAGAGTCACATCAAGAGCAAACTGCCATTCACAATTGCCACCAAGAGAATACCTAGGAATACAACTAACAAGGAATGTAAAGGACCTCTTCAAGGGGAACTACAAACCACTGCTCAACGAAATAAGAGAGGACACAAACAGATGGAGAAACATTCCATGCTCATGTTTAAAAAGAATCAGTATCGTGAAAATGGCCATACTGCCCAAAGGAATCTATAGATTTAATGATATCCCCATCAAGCTACCAATGGCCTTCTTCACAAAACTGGAAAAAATCATCTTAAACTTCATATGGAACCAAAAGAGAGCCCACACAGCCAAGTCAAATCTAGGCAAAAAGAACAAAGCTGGAGGCATCACACTACCTGACTTCAAACTACACTACAAGGCTACAGTAATCAAAACAGCATGGTACTGGTACCAAAACAGAGATATAGACCAATGGAAGAGAACAGAGGCCTCAGAGGCAATGCCACACATCTACAACCATCTGATCTTTGACAAACCTCACAAAAACAAACAACGGGAAAAGGATTCCCTGTTTAATGAATGGTGTTGAGAAAACTGGCTAGTCCTGTGCAGAAAGCAGAAATTAGACCCCTCCCTGACACCTTACACTGAAATTAACTCCAGATGGATTAAAGACTTAAACATAAGACTTAACACCATAAAACCCCTAGAAGAAAACCTAGGCAAAATCATTCAGGACATAGGAATAGGCAGGGACTTCATGACTAAAACACCAAAAGCATTGGCAACAAAGGCCAAAATAGACAAATGGGATCTAATTAAATTCCAGAGCTTCTGCACAGCAAAAGGAACAATCATTAGAGTGAACCGGCAACCAAAAGCATGGGAAAAAATTTTTGCAATCTGCCAAACTGACAAAGGGCTAATAACCAGAATCTACAAAGAACTAAAACAGACTTACAAGAAAAAAACAAGCCCATTCAAAAGTGGGCAAAGGATATGAACAAACACTTTACAAAAGACGACACACATGAGGCCAACAAACATATGAAAAAATGCTCATCATCACTGGTCATTAGAGAAATGCAAATCAAAACTACATTGAGATACCATCTCACGCCAGTTCGAACGGTGATCATTAAAAAACCTGGAGACAACAGATGCTGGAGAGAATGTGGAGAATTAGGAACACTTTTACACTGTTGGTGGGAGTGTAAATTAGCTCAACCATTGTGGAAGACAGTGTGGCGATTCCTGGAGGACCTAGAAATAGACATTCCATTTGACCCAGCAATCCCATTACTGGGTATATATCCAAAGGATTATAAATCCTTCTATTATAAGGACACATGCACACGAATGTTCACTGCAGCACTGCTTACAATAGCACAGACTTGAAACCAACCCAAATGCCCATCATGGTAGACTGGACAGGGAAAATGTGGCACATATACACCATGGAATACTATGCAGCCACAAAAAATGATGAGTTTGTGTCCTTTGTAGGGACATGGATGAACCTGGAAATCATCATTCTCAGCAAACTGACACAGGAACAGGAAATCAAACACCGAATGTTCTCACTCATAGGTGGGTGTTGAACAATGAAAACACATGGTCACAGGGAGGGGAGCATCACGCTCTGGGGTCTGTGAGGGGAAACTAGGGGGGAGACAGCAGGGGGTGGGGAGTTGGGGAGGGATAACATGGGGCGAAATATCAGATGTAGGTGATGGGGAGGAAGGCAGCAAACCACATTGCCACGTATGTACCTATGCAATATCTTGCATGTTCTTCACCTGTACCCCAAAACCTAAAACGCAATTACATATATATATGTGTGTGTATATATATATATATATATATATATATATATATATGTATGTATGGAAAGTTCCCTTTCCACCTCTTTCTCCCAAACAAAAAAAAAGAAAAAGAAAGAAAGAAAAGAAAAATAAAAATTGGGGTTATTAATCAGTTGGCAAGGAATAATGGTCTTGTTCACAAACTTTGGATCCTTTTTTTGCAAGCTAGAAATCACTCCAGTTAGTAAAATAATAACAGTAACAACAGCAGCCAAAAGGGAAGAGTATTTAAAATGCAGGAGGTGCTGGTCTAGGCACGTTCATGGGTAACATTATTTAGCCTTGAGCATCATCTTAGGAGAACATCCTCATATGATTCCTGTCTGACAGGTGGAAAAACTGAGGCACAGAGACCTACTTCATCTGTCCAGACTCAAAGTGGTATTAAGTTGTGGCACAGCTGTCACCTGACATTGTCTTGTGCACTATGCCTGTCTAATTATTATTATTATTTTTGAGACAGAGTTTCCTTCTCGTTGTCCATGCTGGAGTGCAATCTTGGCTCACTGCAACCTCCACTTCCCAGTTGAAGCAATTCTCCTGCCTCAGCCTCCCAAGTAGCTGGGATTACAGGCACGCACCACCATGCTAGGCTAATTTTGTGTTTTTAGTAGAGATGGGGTTTCTGCATGTTGGTCAGGCTGGTCTTGAACTCCTGACCTCAGGTGATCCATTCACCTCAGCCTCCCAAAGTGCTGAGATTACAGGCATGAGCCACCACACCGGGTTTTTTTTGTTTGTTTTTTGAGATGGAGTCTTGCTCTGTCACCCAGGCTGGAATGCAGTGGGATGATCTCAGCTCACTACAACCTCCACCTCCCAGGTTCAAGCAATTCTGCTGCCTCAGCTTCCCAAATAGCTGAGATTGTAGGCATGTGTCACCATGCTGGGCTAATTTTTGTAGTTTTAGTGGAGTCAGGGTTTCACCATGTTGGTCAGGCTGGTCTTGAATTCCTGACCTCAGGTGATCCACCCGCCTCAGCCTCCCAAAGTGCTGGGATTACAGGCATGAGCCACCTCACCTGGCCACTATGCCTATCTCATTGTATTTCTAAACAGAGAGGGAAAAGAAATAATTGTATTTCCATCCTCACAGTAACTCCATGAAGGAGATAATATCATTTACCTTTTACAAACGTGAAACAAAAGCTCCAGCTTTTTTTACTGAGACAGTGTCTCACTTTGAAGCCCAAGCTTGAGTGCAGTGGCATGATCTTGGCTCACTGCAGTCTTGAGCTCCGGGACTCAAGTGATCCTCCCACTTTAGTCTCCCGAGTAGCTGGGACTACAGGGGGACACTGCCACACCTGGAAAATTTTTTGAAATTTTTTGTAGAGATGGGGTCTTGCTATGTTGCCCAGGCTGCTCTCAAACTCCTTGGCTCAAGCAATCCTCCCACATCGACCTCCCAAGTGCTGGGATTACAGGCATGGTCGCTCCAGCTTTTCATTTTTCCCAAGGCCACATTAAGTTGTTAGTGGCTGAGTCAAAAGAGTCCCAGGGTCTGCTGACTCCTACTTCAGTGTTTTTCCAGCTAGACTACAGCCACTGTCATTCCTGGAAGTTGTCTGACAGTGGACTGAGATGGATTATTTGGGTGTATAGCACAAACAGAGGAACATCTCTTAGGAGACTGAACCCTGATGTTCTGATGGGGCCAGCATGTATTCTGGGGAAAGGTTCCATAGCTCCCATCCATGACCAGCGAATAGGAACTAGGTACCAGGCGTGGTGGCTCACGCCTGGAATCCCAGCACTTTGGGATGCTGAGGTGGGTGGATCACTAGGTCAGTTCGAGACCAGCCTAGCCAATATGGCAAAACTCTGTCTCTACTAAAAATACAAAAATTAGCTGGGCGTGGTGGCGGGTGCCTGTAATTCCAGCTACTCAGGAGGCTGAGGGAGAAGAATCGCTTGAACCCAGGAGGCAGAGATTGCAGCGAGATGAGATTGCGCCACTGCACTCCAGCCTGGGTGACAAAACGACACTCAGTCTAAAAAAAGAAAATGCTGGGCATTGGCCAGATGCGGTGCTGTGGGGCACATCTGTAATTCCAGCACTTTGGGAGGCTGCGGCAGGCAAATCACTTGAGGTCAGAAGTTCCAGACCAGCCTGACCGACATGGTGAAAGCCCGTCTCTACTAAAAACATGAAAATTAGCTGGGTGTGGTGGCAGGTGCCTATAATTCCACCTATGCAGAGTGCTGAGGCAGGAGAATTGCATTAACCTGGGAGGCAGAGTTTGCAATGAGCTGAGATCACACCACTGTGCCCCAACCTGGGCGACAGAGCGAGACTTCATCTCAAAAAAGAAAAAAAAGTTGGGTGTGGTGGTGTGTGGTCTCAGCTACTCAGGAGGCTCAGGTATGTGGATCACTTGAGCCCAGGAATTTGAGGCTTCAGGGAGCTATGGTGGAGTCACTGCACTCCAGCCGGGGTAACAAAATGAGATCCCTATTTCTAAAAAACTAATTAAAAAAATTAACAAAATAAGAGAGACAATAGGATAGTATTCATCACCAATAATAGATCAATCACATCACCCAGTGAATCTTGCGAACATGATCAAACTCTAATCTAATGGGGTGAGCATTAATCCGGCTGCAAATAGGCCACAAATACAAGAGAGAGAATGATTTCACCTGCACCAGGGAAATCCAGACTTTGAGAAATGCTAGAGGCCCAACAGTGTGGACTCTTCCAAAATCCATAGAAAGGAAAAGGGATAGGTCAGGCAAGGTGGCTCAGGCCTGTAATCCCAGCACATTGGGAGGCCAAGGTGGGCAGATCACAAGGTCAGGAGTTTGAGACCAGCCTGACCAACATGGAGAAACCCCATCTCTACCAAAAATACAAAAATTAGCCCGGTGTGGTAGCACATGCCTGTAATTCCAGCTATTCAGGAGGCTGAAGCAAAAGAATCACTTGAACCCAGGAGTTGGAGGTTGCAGTGGGCTAAGATTGTGCCATTGCACTCTGGCCTGGGTGACAGAGCAAGACACTGTCTCAAAAAAAAAAAAGAAAAAAAAAAAAAAAAAAGAAAAAAAAAAAGGAAAAGGGATAGAGGAGAAATTTATAGATTGTATCTTTTTTTAAATTTTAGTTTTTGGCCAGGCACGTTGTTTACACTTGTGATCCCAATCTTTGCACTTTGAGAGACTGAGGTGGGCAGATCACCTGAGGTCAGGAGTTTGAGGACAGCCAGGCCAACATGATGAAACCCCAGCTCTATTAAAAGTACAAAAATTAGCTGGGCATGGTCTCATGTGCCTGTAATCTCAGCTACTTGGGAGCAGGAAGCAGAAGAATGGCTTGAACCCAGGAGGCGAAGGTTGCAGTGAGCTGAGATCACATCAGTGCACTGCAGCCTGGGTGGAGTTAAAAAAAGAAAATTAGGTTTTGTAGAGACAGGAGTCTCCCTGTGTTGTCCAGGTTGGTCTCAAACCTCTGAACTTAAATGATCCTATCACATCAGGATTACAGGTGTGAGCACTCACCCAGCCAACAAACTTGGATATTGAAAGAGGCTTAAAAGACATAACAATGCTGGGGAACAGTTATGGGCTAGAGATGCATACTAGGGTGGCTCTACTCTAAAGAAACAGAAAGAGGCCAGGTGTGGTGGCTCACACCTGTAACACCAAACACTTTGGGAGGCCAAGAAGGGAGGATCGCTTGTGCCCAGGAGTTTGGGAACAGCCTGGCAACATATTAAGACCCTGTCTCTACAGAAAAAGAAAGAAAAAAAAAGTTTTTTAAAATTAGCCAGGAATGGTGGTGCACACCTATAGTCCTGGCTACTCAGGAGGCTGAGGGGAGATGATCACCTGAGCCCAAGAGGTCAAGGCTGCAGTGAGCCATGATCGCACCACTGCATTCCAGCTTGGTTGAGTGAGCAAGAACCTCCCTCAAAAAAAGAGAGGAACAGAAAGAAGCAATTACTGTGAATGTCAGGGTTGGGGAATACTTCTGGAGAGAAGGGATGGGCTGGCATTGTGCCTATCTCCAGCCCCTTCTGGAAGTACAGAGTCTAGTGGGGAAGACAGCAGCACAAGTGGAGATTCAGGCCGCAGCACCAGGAAGTTCCCTTCCACCTTCCCGCCTCCTTGCCCTCTCCTTTGGGAACAGGAACATGATTTTCTTTCTTCTTTGCTTTTCTAACTAGATAGAGTTTCTGATGGGAGAATTCATATACAGGATGTATAGTATCAACATGAACAGCCAGCTGGAATTGACGGCTTTGTTGATACCCCAGCCAGGCACATCCCTTATTCCTCTGCTAAGTACATCTGGATGTTGTTGCTGTCCAGGATTCTCAGCCACATGCTCGGTGCCCACTCCCAGATTCTGGAAATCCCCTGACATTGCCCCCAAAAGGAGAGAAACTCACTTACAATTCTGCA
The DNA here is from genome assembly GCF_009761245.1 of Sapajus apella. Taxonomy (NCBI): domain Eukaryota; kingdom Metazoa; phylum Chordata; class Mammalia; order Primates; family Cebidae; genus Sapajus; species Sapajus apella. Next base: position 4,631 of record NW_022438213.1, on the reverse strand, counting down.
TAGAAATTGTCTCTATGTGTCTTTTTTTTTTTTTTTTTAGACAGAGTCACTCTGTTGATCAGACTGTAGTCCAATGGTGTGATCTCAGCTCACTGCAACCTCCACCTCCCAGGCTCAAGCAGTTCTCCTGCCTCAGCCTCCCAAGTAGCTGGAGTTACAGGCACCTGCAACCATGCCTGGCTAATTTTGTATTTTTAGTGGAGATGGGGTTTCACCATATTGGTCAGGCTGGTCTTGAACTCCTGGTCTCAAGTGACCCACTCACCTAGGCCTCCTAAAATGCTGAAATTACAGGCATGAGCCACCACGCCCAGCCATTTCTGTGTCACCCCCCTAGGCCAGCCTCTGCATGTTTGGGCTTGATGAGGCTGTGGCTGTCCAGCTGGCTGCGTGTCATTTTTAGTTTCTGTGTCTCCTCAATCCTTCTCAGCTGCCCATAAATTCATTTTCTTTTCTTGCTTTTGTTTTTGTCTTGAGATGGAGTTTTGCTCTGTCACCCAGGCTGGAGTGCAGTGGCATGATCTTGGCTCATTGCAACCTCTGCCTCCCACGTTCAAGCAATTTTCCTGCCTCAGCCTCCCAAGTAGCTGGGACTACAGACATGTGCCACCATGCCTGGCCAATTTTTGTATTTTTAGTAAGATAGGGTTTCATCATGTTGGTCAGGCTTGTCTCAAACTCCTGACCTCAGGTGATCCACCCACCTCGACCTCCCAAAGTGCTGGGATTACAGGCATAAGCCACAGTGCTGGCCTCAGTTTTTAAACTCAGCCTGAGTGGGCTTCTCTTGCTAGCAGCTAAGAGCTCTGGCTCCTCTGGCCTTCTCCCACCCAGCAGGAAGTATTTGGATGTTTCCGTATCTAAAATCCAAGTATCTAAGCTTACCAGGAGTTGCAAGTACAGATAGTCACACAATTTTTTGACTTTACAATGGCACAAAAATGATCACATTCGGTAGAAACTGTGCTTCCAGTACCGATACGACCTTTCTGTTTTTCACTGTTGGTATAGTATTCAAGAAATTACATGAGGGCCAGGCACAGTGGCTCATGCCCTTAATCCCAGTGCTTCAGGAGGCTGAGGTGGGAGGATCGCTGGAACCCAGGAGTTTGAGACCAGCCTGGGAACACAGTGACACCCTGTCTCTATAAAAAAGATAAAAAGTAGCCAAGGTCAATTGTGTGTACCTGTAGTCCCATCTACTTGGGAGGCTGAGGCAGGAGGGATCGATCACTTGAGCCCGTAAGATTGAGGCTGCAGTGAGCTATAATCATGCCACTGCACTCCTGCCTGGGTAACAGAGCAGGACCTCATCTCTTAAAAAATAAAACATTTAGGCCGGGCATGGTGGCTTATGCCTGTAATTCCAGCACTTTGGGAGGCTGAGGTGGGTGGATCATGACGAGGTCAGGAGTTCAAGACCAGCATGACCAACACGGTGAAACCCTGTGTCCTCTAAAAATACAAAAATTAGCTGGGTGTGGTGGCATGTGCCTGTAATCCTAACTCCGGAGGCTGAGGCAGGAGAATTGCTTAGAACCTGGGAGGTGGAAGTAGCAGTGAGCCAAGATCGGGCCATTGTGCTCTAGCCTGGGAGACAGAGCAAGACTCGGTCTCAAGATAAATAAATAAGTAAATAAAAACTTAAAAGGAGGTAAACTATTGCTTCATGAGGACAGAATTTCTGTTTGGGATGATGAGAAAGTTTAGAAAGAGATGGCGATGGTTGCACAATATTGTGAATCTACCAAATGCCACTGAATTGTACACTTAAGTGTGGGTACATTTATCCAAGTTTATTATCTATTTCTACAAACATTCATGAAGGCTGGACCACTGAAATGTCAAAGTCATGATCCAAGGTGGGGAACGGTGAGTGGGTTGTGTGCTCCTTTTAGTACTGCTTGGTTTGTTTCCAACCTAAAGTCAGCTGGGCTAACCTCCAATGCTTGGTAGGGTAGGTGTATTACATGCATTTGAGGGCCAGGTATGGTGGCTCACACATGTAATCCCTGCACTTTGGGAGGCTGAGGCGGGCAGACTGCCTAAGCTCAGGAGTTCAAGACCAGCCTGGGCAACATGGTGAAACCCTGTCTCTACTAAAAATACGAAAATTAGCTACCCGGTAGGCTGAGGCAGGAGAATCGCTTGAACCTGGGAAGCAGAGGTTGCAGGCAGTGAGCCAAGAGGGGATCACTTCACTGCAGCCCGGGCAACAGAGCCAGACTCCACCTCCAAAAATACACATAAAAATAAATAGGCTAGGTACGGTGGCTCATGCCTGTAATCCCAGCACTTTAGGAGACTGATATAGGCAGACTACTTGAGGTCGAAAGTTCATGACCAGCCTGGCCAACATAGTGAAACCCAACCTCTACTAAAAATACACAATTTACCCAGTGCTCACACCTGTAATGCCAGCCACTCTGAAGGCTGAGGCAGGAGAATCACTGGAACCTGACAGGCAGAGGTTGCAGTGAGCCAAGATTACACCACTGCCCTCCAGCCTAGATGACAGTGTGAGACTCTCTCTCAAAAAATAAATAAATACATTTTCAACTTGATATATTTTCACTTTTTTCTTTCTTTTTTTTTTTTTTTTCCCATGGAGAAAGGGTCTCTCTGTGTTGCGCAGGCTGGTGTTGAACTCCTGGGATCAAGCAGTCTTCCCATACTGGCCTCCCAAAGTGCTGAAACTACAGACGTGAGCTACTGCACCTGGCTGCTATTACCAATTTATGATAGATTTATGGGGACATGACCCCATCACAAGTCAAGGAACATGTGTAATCATGCTGAAAGTGGGGGTGGCTTGTGTAAGGATATGGGGGAGTGTCACAAAACACAAGGGGACCAGGGCCTGCAGGGGGACACCACAGGCTGCCTCTGGCTCAAACCCAGAGCTCCCTCCTCTGTGTCTCCTGCTGCAGGACAGACCCCAGGCTCACAGCTCTGCAAATCCACACCGTCTGCACTGCAGGACTTAGACTCCACAGCCGGGGGTTGTGGGTGATGTTGGAGCAGGGCAGGGGGGACACATCAGGGGTTGCACCTGCAGCCACATTGGCAGAGCAAGTTCGTTTTCTTTTTACATCTTTTTTTTTTTTTTTTTTTTTTTTTTTTTAGGTGGAGTTTTTCTCTCGTTGCCCAGGCTGGAGTGCAATGGCATGATCTCGGCTGACCACAACCTCAGCTTCCCATATTCAAGCAATTCTCCTGCATCACCCTCCTGAGTAGCTGGGATTACAGGCATGCACTAGCAGGCCTGGCTAATTTTGTATTCTTAGTAGAGATGGGGTTTCACCATGTTGGCCAGCTGGTCTCAAACTCCAGACCTCAAATGGTCCACCTGCCTCAGCCTCCCAAACTGCTGGAATTACAGGCGTGAGCCACCGCACCTGGCCCTGCTTGCCCTGTCCTGCCTGCTGGCTCTGTACAGCCTCAGCTTCTCTTCCCCCACCCCTAGGTGATAGAGAGCAACCCCCACTCCCTGGGGTTCTAGGCCACCTTCTATGAGAGTGGTTGCAAGTTACATGGGAACACTAAGTACAATCTGGCAAGCTATGTGCTCACCAAACCTCGCCACATGTCCCCTGAGGGCCCCCTCTTCCTTCTTCCCTTACCAGCATAAAGAGCTGAGGAATTTCCAGACAACACAGCCCCTAGCCCTGCCCCATGGTTGGAAGATGATCATGAAGCCATCACCTACACACCTGACTTCACTGAAGTGTCACACGGGTCAGGTGTGGTGGGAGCTTGTAATCCCAGCACTTTGGGAGGCTGAGGCGGGTGGATCACAATGTTGAGAGTTTGAGACTCACCTGACCAACATGGAGAAACTCTGTCTCTACTAAACATACAAAAATTAGCAGGTCGTGGTGGCATGTGCCTATAGTCCCAGCTACTCAGGAGGCTGAGGTGGGAGAATCACTTGGACCTGGGAGGAAGAGGTTGCACTGAGCTGAGATTGTACCATTGCATTCCAGTCTGGGTGATAGAGTAAGATCCCATCTCAATAAATAAATAAAGATTCCCACATGGCATGACAGGGAGGAGCCTAACACAGCCTGGCGCAGGGCTGGAGGTCTGAGTTAGTTGAGTAAACTGAGGCATAAGGATTTAGTGGGGGCAATTTCCACAGGGCAGGGGCCTGACCAGCTGCAAGTCAGCAACAGCAAACTTCTTTGACCAGGCTCATCACATCTAGATGACTGAGGAAAACAATCACTCCTCACTGTGGGTCCCCAGAAATCTGGGAGCAAGGGATTGGGAGCCATCATACTGGGGCCATTGTTTCTGTGAGCTTCCAGAAGCCTTTCACAGGCGGTGGGCTTAGAACGGAGCAGGGCTTGGCTGAGCATGGTGGCTCATGCCTGGAATCCCAGCACTTTGGGAGGCCGAGGTAGGTGGATTGCCTAGGGTCAGGAGTTGGAGACCAGCCTGGCCAATGTGGTGAAACCCCAGCTCTATTAAAAATGCAAAAATTAGCCAGGTGTGGTAGCACTGACCTGTAGTCTCAGCTACTCAGGTGGATGAGGCAGGAAAATCTCTTGAACCTGGGAGGCGGAGGTTGCAGTGAGCCAAGATTGCATCACTGCACTCCAGGCCTGGGTGACAGAGCAAGACTCCAT
>NW_022438212.1:0-17291 GCF_009761245.1 Sapajus apella | reverse complement strand
ATGCAGGGTCCCCCTCTGAGCGGATAACTCGGCTTTCTGTCCCACTCTGCCCTTCCCAGCTTGACTGTCAATCCCTAAGGCTATGCAGCAGCCACCCCCACCAGGCCCTCAGGGCACTGGAGCCTTACCCACCAAGGGCAGGACATCGATCTGCTTCTGCATCTCCAGCAGCCATTCAGAGTCTCAGGTCAGCGCCATGGCATGGCTGTGGGAAGCCAGGGGCAGGAAGGTCAGGGCAGCCAGGGTCCACCCCTCCAGCATGGCCCCTGCACCTCAGCCAGCTCACCTCAGGATCCAGTGGCTCCAGTGGATGGGCTGGGCCCTCTGTAGGTGGGTGTGCCCCCAGAAGAGGATGTCATATTCCCTGTGGGAGAGGAGGCGTAGGGGCTTGGGTGGAGGCTGAGGCAAGGCCTGCCAGTGACAGTGGGACTCTGCAGGCCTGGGTCAGCCTGAGAAGAAGGGTTGCCCTGCAGTACTGGACCTGAATGAGGGATCCAGGATCTCCCAGGGACAAATTGCAATTAAGGGAAAAAGGCCAGAAGTGGGGCCATGTGAACCAAGGACTGGGCCTGAGCTGTGGGGCCTCCTGGGGTGAGGCTTTACCAGGAACACCCAAAGCCTGAGCCTCTGCCACTCGGCATCTCTGAGCGGGGGCCAGAAGAGGGGAAGAGGCTCGTGTTGGGTATGACCTGGCCATGGGAGGTTTCGTTTGAGGACCCCAGAAATAGCTGGGGCCATTCAAGAGCTGCTCTGAGCAGGTGAGACACCGTGCCCCTCATCCAGGTAGGCAGGGCAGAGGCAGAGTGATGTGCTGTGAGTGATGCTCGTGTTTTCTTGTTGTTCTGTTTTTAGAGACAGGGTCTCGCCCTGTCGCCCAGGCTGGAGTGCAGTAGCACGATCACAGCTCACTGCTGCCTCCGTCTCCTGGGCTCAAGCGATCCTCCTGCCTCAGCCTCCTGAGTAGCTGGGACTACAGGGTCATGCCACCATGCCTGGCTTATTTTTAATTTTTTGTAAAGATGGGATCTTATTATGTTGCCCAGGGTGGTCTGAAGCTCCTGGGTTCAAGCAATACTCCTGCCTTGGCCTCCCAGGGGCTGGGGTTACAAATGTGAGCCACCACACCTGCCTGTTTTGTTGTTGTTGCTTTTGAGACAGAGTTTCTCTCTTGGTGCCCAGTCTGGAGTGCAGTGGCACAATCTCGGCACACTGCAACCTCCGCCACCCGGATTCAAGAGATTCTTTTGCCTCAGCCTCCCAAGAAGCTGAGATTACAGGCGCCTGCCACCATGCCTGGCTAATTTTTTGTATTTTTCATAGAGACAGGGTTTCACCATGTTGGCCAGGCTGGTCTCAGACTCCTGACCTCAGGTGATCCACCTGCGTTGGCCTCCCAAAGTGCTGGGATGACAGGTGTTAGACACTGCACCCGGCTTGTTGTTTTAAACAAACCAGATTTACTGAGACATCATTCACATATAATGTACTCAGTTCAAGTTTACTCTTTAGTGTACAACCATCACCACAGGCAACTTAAGACTTTCATCACCCCATAAAGAAATTCTGTACTCAGCCGGGCACGGTGGCTCACCCCTGTAATCCCAGCACTTTGGGAGGCCAAGAGGGAAGAATCACTTGAGGCTGGGAGTTTGAAACCAGTGTAAGCCACACAGCGAGACCTTGTTTCTACAAAAAAAAATTTAAAATTTGCTACTGTGGTCCTAGCTCCTCAGAAAGCTGAGGTGGGAGGATTATTTGAGTCCAGGAGTTTGAGGCTGCAGTGAGCTATTACCAAGCCACTGCACTCCAGCCTAGGTGACAGAGCAAGACCTCATCTCTAAAAACAATTTAAAAAGTTAAAAATTTAAAAATTAGGCCAGGCGTAGTGGCTTATGCCTGTAATCCTAGCACTTTGGCTAGGATTACGAGGTGGGCGGATCACCTGAGCTTAGGAGTTTGAGACCAGCCTGGCCAACATGGTAAAACCCATCTCTACTGAAAAAAATACAAAAATTAGCTGAATGTGGAGGTACTCACCTGTAATCTCCGCTGCTTGGGAGGCTGAGGCACGAGAATTGCTTGAACCCAGGAGGTTGAGTTTGCAGTTAGTCGAGATCGAGCCACTGAAATCAAGACTAGGCGACAAAGTGAGACCCTGTCTCAAAAAAAAAAATAAAATTAAAACCTTAACTCCTGTAATCCCAGCACTTTGGGAGGCGAGGGCGGGTGGATCACTTGAGGTCAGGAGTTCAAGACCAGCCTGGCCAACACGGTGAAATCCCATCTGTACTAAAAATACAAAAATTAGCCAGGCATGGTGGTGCATGCCTGTAGTCTCAGCTACTAGGGAGGCTGAGGCAGGAGAACTGCTTGAACCCAATAGGCAGAGGTTGAAGTGAGCTGAGATTGTACCACTGCACTCTGGACTGGGTGACAGAGTGATACTCTGTCTCAAAAAAAAAAAAAGAAAGAAACCCTGAACTCAGTAGCAGACACTCCCTCTTCCTCCTAGCAGCTGCCCCACCTCCAGGGTGACAATTCGTGTGCCCTTGTTTCCTCTCAGGTCTGTGAAACATGGGTCACAGGGAGCTGAAGAAGAGGAGGGGTCTCTCCAACACTTGGAGACTCCTCAGCAGCTCCTCCTCCAGGTCTGCAAGGAACAAATCCAGACCCAAAGACACCAGGTCCCAGAAGCCAAAACCTGGGATGAGGCCAACAGGAGGCAGCCTTTGCATCTGTCTTTTGCCAGATGGGCTGGGTGGGGACACCAGACATGGGATGGGAGACATGAGGCACAGGCAAGGTAAAAAGTGACTCTGGCTGCTCCAGCCACAGCCAAGCTACTGCCTTAGCTTCCTGCCCTCAAATCTGCAAAGGGTGAGTTTTCTTTCACTTTAATGTTTTTGAGACAGAGTCTCACTCTGATGCCCAGACTGGAGTGCATTGGGGCAATCTTGGCTCACTGCAACCTCTGCCTCCCGGGTTCAGCCGATTTCTCCTGCCTCAGCCTCCCAAGTAGCAGGAATTACAGGTACATACCACTACTCCTGGCTAATTTTTGTATTTTTAATAGAGACGGGGTGTCACCATGTTGGCCAGGCTGGTCTCAAACTCATGACCTCAGGTGATCCACCTGCCTCGGTCTCCCAGAGTGCTGGGATTATAGTCATGACACCACACCCGCCCACAAAGGGTGAGTCTCTCCTGCCTGCTGAGCTAGACTGGCATGGGAGTATCGGAGCCTGCAGGAAATGCCCCACTCTTGGCTGCTCTGCCTTGATCCTGGAGTTCTGGGATACCCCTGTCCCCCGGGACCTGGTACCCCCACCCTGTTCACCCCTGCCACCTAGGTCTGCTGTTCAGGCTGCCACCACACCTCCCTCTGCCCCCTGGCTGTCCCTGGGAGACTCATGCCTCTGCCTGATCCACCATGGTCCTGATGAACTCCCAGAGGAGGCCCGAGAATGTGGAGCAGGTCAGCCGCATCCACAGCCTGAGGTCCGTGACCACCTGTGTGAGGAGGAGGTGGTGCTCAGGGAGGCCGACATGCTGCTTCCCTGGGGATCCAGGACCCTGCTGAGCTCTAACTGCCCCCTGGGCTCCCCAAGTTTGGGACAGCATGGAGCAGGGAGTGGAAGGGCAAGAGGCACCTGGTCATTCCAGCTGTATGACCTGTGTTTGGCTTCCCTGCAGTTTCGCCAATGAGCTCCTGGAGGTGAAGGGAGGCCCAGGGTCATGGTCTATGTGTCCAGAGGGGTCAACCCAAGAAGGGCAGGGTTCATCAGCCCTGCCAACCTCCCTCCCTACCCCAGGGTCCTGGGACCTGCCCAAATCTCTTGCCATTTCTGCTGAGGTCTTTTGTTCTTTTTATTTTTTTTGTAATTTCTTGTAGTTATGGAACCTCGTTATGTTGCCCAGGCTGGTCTCTAACTCCTGGCCTCAAGCAATCCTCCCACCTCAGCCTCCCAAAGGCTAGGATTATAGGCATGAGCCACTGCACCTGACCCATGTCCTGAGGTCTTGGCTGCTGTCTGCCAGTGGCGAAGTAAACAGAATGATGTGCTAATGCTCAAAGTGGCCCAGGGCCGGGTAGAGAAGGGAGGCCAGGAGAGCGGTGGCGCTGCAGGGGTCATGCCTTCAGGCAGCGCTACTTGGCTGTGTGGATGTCCTCATCATTGGGGTTGAGTTTGAAGGTGCCCTGGGCCCACTCCTCAGCCACCTATAGCAGGTGACAGCAATGCCGTGGGTCAGGTGAGCAGGTATCAGCAGCCAAGAGAGCCCCTGCCCTGGTCCCACCCGATCCCTGATGACTGACTGTCCCTGTGAGAGTCCTGGAAGCACACCCTGGGAGGGGGCATCTCAAGCCCAGCACACCTTCACCCATGAGCCATGTGGGCCACCGAGGTCATTAAAGGATGGAGAGAGGCAGTCATCAAGGCACACAGTTAAATAGCACTTGAGTACACAATTAGTTCAACGTGAAACCACAGACAGACAACACTGCACTATTTGCTCAGGGATTTGGTGGGAGCCTGGGGCCACAGGGAGGGGCCTTGGGTGGGGCTTGGGCTGAGGTGAGTACCTTGTCTAGGCCATGGAGTATCTGGTCCACCTCGGCCTTGGCGAGGAGCCCTGCCTTCTCTAGGCTCCTGCTGTAGGCTTTGCTGCCTTGAATATCCACCTCCCACAGGTGCCAGTCATAGGCGATGGACGCATTGAACTTCTCCATGAGGGAGTCCACTGTGCTCACAGAACGGCCACCTCACAGCTTCCTGCTCTGGCCAGGAAAGAAGAAACAATTAGTCTCTTCTCCACCCCCAAGAACAGTGCCTCTTGCAAAGAATTCTCGGGAAACTTATCAAGGCTGATGGTAGCGGGGCATCAGATCATTCTAACTGGGCAGACAAGGAGGCTGAGACCTTGCCAGGGTCACCCTGGGGGTGAGTGTGGGAACGTGACTGGACACCAAAATTTGGGTTTTTTTTTTTTTTGAGGCGGAGTCTTGCTCCATTGGTCAGGCTGGAGTGCAGTGGCACAATCACAGCTTACTACAACCTCCACCTCCTGGGTTCAAGAGATTCTCCTGCCTCTGCCTCCCCAGTTGCTGGGATACAGGTGCTCACCATCACACCCGGCTAATTTTTGTATTATTAGTAGAGACAGGGTTTCACCATGTTGGCCAGCCTGGTCTTGAACTCCTGATCTCAGGTGATCCTCCCACCTCGGCCTCTGAAAGTGCTGGGATTACAGGCATGAGCCACTGTGTCTGGCCTTGAAGTTGGGGTTCTTTCCCACCACATGGCACCACTCCAAGGAGATGGTGGCAGGGCCCAAGACACCCCTGGGACCACAGCAAAACGTCTGGAACCTTTCCTGCCACTGACCAAGGTGCCGGGTGCCATCTTAATTGCTGACACAACCATCTGGGGTAGGCACCAATACAGTTCCACTATGGAGAGGGAAAAACTGAGGCACAGAGAGGCATCCAGCCTGCCCTCACCCAGGATGGGAAAGCCAGGGCTGCAGCACAGCAGTCTGAAGTCAGAACCCATGCTCTTCACCGCTGTTCTACCAGGGCCTCTGGGCTTGGCTCTGGTGTCCTGAACTTTTGCTGCAGGAACAAGCACAGAGGCATTGAGGGTCTCCACTAAGTTTGAGTGCCCTGCAACTCTCTCCCTCACAGCCTGGAGCTGAAATAAGATCCCAATTCCTACCAGTCCCTGGGCTCTGAAGAGCACCCTGACACCCTCCCTTGTTACTGCCCTTCTAGGAGGTCGCTGGGTGATGCCTTGCTCCCCAGGAGCCAAGGGAAGAGGATGGTATGTAGGCATCTACGTTTTGTTCTTTTTTGTGACAGAGCCTCCCTCTGTTGCCCAGGCTGGAGTGCAGTGGCACAATCTTGACTCACTGCAGCCTCTGACTCCCAGGTTCAAGTCGATTCTCCTGCCTCAGCCTCCCAAGTAGCTGGGATTACAAGCGCATGCCACCACACACGGCTGATTTTTGTATTTTTAGTGGAGAAGTGGTTTTACCATGTTGGCCAGCCTGGTCTCAAACTCCTGACCTCAGGTGATCCACCTGCCTCAACCTCCCAAAATGCTGGAATTACAGGCATGTGCCACAGTGCCCAACCCTTTTTGTTCTTTAAACTTTATTTTTAAGGTTCTTTTTTAGAGACAGGGTCTCACTCAGGCTAGAGTGCAGTGGCACCATCATAGCTCACTGCAGCCTCAAACTCCTGGGCTCAACCAATCCTCCCACCTCCGCCTCCCCAGTATTTGGAACTACAGGCATGCGCCACCACACCCAGATTAAATTAAAAAAAAAATTTTGTAGAGACAGGGTCTCACTATGTTGTCCAGGCTGTCTTGAACTCCTGGGCTCAAGCAATCCTCCAGCCTCAGCTTCCCAATGTGCTGGGATTACAGGCATGAACCAAGGCGCCGGCATATCTATGTTTTGAAAGAGGGCAGAGGCCAGGGCATGGGACAGATTGGGGAGGGGGTACAGAGCACCTGGGGAACAGTCCTAGTGCCCAGAGTGCCAAGGACTGAGGAAAGGGTGGAGTGGAGGTGGGTATGTCACTGCACTGGTGTCCTTTTTGTGGAAGGGAGTCTACAGTGGCCAATGGGGACATATGTCCTCCTCTATCCCCCTGAAATGCCCCAGACCCCTGTTTGCCACCTGGCCTGGGGCCTATTATTAAACCTCAGGGTTGGGAGGCCGAGGCAGGTGGATCAGTTGAGGTCAAGAGTTTGAGACCAGACTGGCCAACATGGTGAAACCCAGTCTCTACTAAAAATACAAAAATTAGCTAGGCATGGTGACGGGCAGCTGTAGTCTCAGCTACTTGGGAGTCTGAAGCAGGAGAATCGCTAAAACCCTGGAGGCAGAGGTTGCAGTGAGCAGAGGTGGAGCCATTGCATGCCAGCCTGGGTAACAGGGCAAGACACTTTCTGAAAAAGGAAAAAAAAAAAGGCTGGGTACGGTTTATAACCTGCAATCCCAGCACTTTGGGAGGCTGAGGCAGGCGGATTACCTGATGTCAGGAGTTTGAGACAAGCCTGGCCAACATGGTGAAACCCCGTATCTACTGAAAATACAAAAATTAGCCAGGTGTGGTGGCAGGTGCCTGTAGTCCCAGCTACTTGGGAGGCTGAGGCAGGAGAACTGGCTTGAACCTAGGGGGCGGAGGTTGCAGTGAACCGAGATTATGCCATTGCTCTCCAGCCTGGGAGACAAAAGTGAGCTTTCATCTTAAAAAAATAAAAAAAAAAATAAGATAAGGATAATAATACTACCTATGATAGCCTTGTTGTGAGTGTTCAATCAGACAACATTTGTAAATTGCATACATAACACGGTGCCTGGTGCTCAGGTAGGACTTGGGAAATGTCAGCTGTTACTAGGGGAGGGCTGGCAGGGGACAGGATGTGCTTCAGCTCCACTCCTAGTTCTTGAGTGCATTCCAGAGACCTCTACAGTGCTCTGTTCCTGAGCTGTGAGCTGGCCCCTCCATGCCCAACAACCCTGGCTGCCAAAGGACTCTGCCCTGCAGAGGCAGCCTCCACCCCGACCCGGTCTTGTGAGCTGGTCCTGCCCCTTACCCCACAGCTGCCCCACCAAGCCTAGATCTCCAGCAAAGTGCCACGAGGGGCCCTGGTCCTGATCACTGGGGCCAGCCAGTCATAATTGGAGCCAGCCTGCCCCTCAGCTGGGAGCCTGGCACCACCTCTCCCAGGAGGCTCCTGGGCCACCCTGCCTGGTTGTTAGTAATAACAACTACTTAATAAGCGGGGCTGCAGCCAAACCAAATAGTGCCATCCTACAGGAAGGCCTGGGGCAAGCTGAGGTCACCTGGAGTGCTGGGCTGGTTGGCGGGAAAACCACTCTGCTCTAGGACCAAGCTCCGACCCTTACTGGCAGACAGAATAGGACCCCTTGGGGAGATCAGAGTGAGGTGCCTCCCCTTGGGTACTGAGGAGAGGGGAGGCCCAGTGTGGTAGCAGAAGGTGTTACTCCAAGCCAAGACACATCTGGGCCAGAATGGTCACTTCAGGGCCAGGGGATGGGGCACTGAGTTAGGCTGGGTTGAATGAGCAACAGTCAAGGTTGAACGTACATGGGAAGTATCAGTTTTAGTTTGTGTGTGTGTGTGTGTGTGTGTGTGTGTGTGTGTGTGTGTGTGTTTGAGATGGAGTCTCGCTCTGTCACCCAGGCTGGAGTGCAGTGGCATGATCTCTGCTTACTGCAACCTCCGCCTCCGGGGCTCAAGTGATTCTCCTACCTCTGCCTCCCAAGTAGCTGGACTACAGGCATCTGCCACCATGCCCAGCTAATTTTTGTATTTTTAGTAGAGACTGGTTTCACCATGTTGGCAAGGCCAGTTTCAAACTCCTGACCTCAGATGATTTGGCCTCTTCAGCCTCCCAAAGTGCTGGGATTGCAGGTGTGAGCCACCATGTCTGGCGGGTTTTCTTTCTTACTTTTTTTGTGAGACTGGATCTCGCTCTGTTGCCTGGGCTGGAGTGCAGTGGAGAGATCATCTTCACTGCGGCCTTAAAATCGAGGGCTCAAATGATCCTCCTACCTCTGCTTCCCATGAGATTACAGGTGTATGCCACCACGCCTCGGTAATTTTCAAAACTTTTTTGTAGAGACAGGGTCTCACTATGTTGCCCAGGTTGGTATGGATTTCCTGGGCTCCAGCAATGCTCCCGCCTTGGTCTCCCCAAGTAGAAATAGCAGTACTGTTGTGGTTAGCCATGATTTATTGAGCATCTACTGTTGCTCAGCCCTGTGTTAGGGATTCAGCATATGTTATTATGCCCTTTTATGAGGTGGGCAATATTACCCCTATTTCACAAATGAGGAAAGCGGTTCAGAGGGCTCAAGTGACTGGTACAGAAAACAAGTCTGTCTGGCTCCAAAGTCCAGGCCCTTCCCCCATGCCCTCCCCCATGACCCAGAAGCTTGCAGGGCTCTGAGAAAGAGGGAGTGAATTGCTAGCTAATAAGGGCCAGAAGGGGCTGGAACCCAGACTTCCTGATTCCCAGGGTTCCCCTCATCAAGCATCAGGCAAACAGCCCCTTTCACTTGAAGGGTCCAATGCAATGGCCTCACGATCCAGTTCCTTACAGAGGCAGGCCAACAGCTATTATTACCCCCATTGCCAGATATATCAACTGAGGCCCAAGGAAGGAAACCTATGCCTGGGACTCCGGAATCTCTGGTCAGGAAGAGAGCCAGGAGCCGCTGACCCTGAGGAGCAGGGTCCAGTGAGACAGGAAGGGACCAGGCAACTGGGTTGCCAGAGCCGCAGGGTGAGGTTCCCCCCTTGCCTGGCTCCTTCCACATGCCACAGTCAAGGACAAGAACACTTTAGGTGCTAAGCCTTATTCTATAAACAGGGACAATTGCTGTAGCAGGAGAAGGGGTGTGGTGGGGGGTGGAGCCTAACGGAAGGATACTTGGAAAGAAGGCATGAAAGGTTGGCGGCTGCAGGCGTGGGAGCACTTTTCCTGGCCAGGCAGGCATCACTGCAAGGTAAAGGCAGAGCCACTCTACTCCTAGTAGTGTGGGTTGGTGAGTTTGCCACAAGGGCTGCCTGGGGACACTGGTGAGTCCCGGTAAAGGTGACTGCTGAGCTCCAGCAGATGCGCCGGGGAGGGCTGGGGGTGCAGGCTTCCTGGAGGGCGATTCCCAGCGGGGTGGCCCGAAGCAGGTCTGGCACCCCACCGTCTCATTTGGAGACTGGAAGGACCGGCATCCCCGAGGTCCACTCACCTCCGAGGCCATGTTGGGCGGTTCCTTGTCGGGAAGCCTCGTCTTCCGGATCTGGAAGACAAGACGGGACTGACGACCTCCTCGGCCAGCAGGGTCCCCCAGGCCGGGCCGGCTCCGAGCTCCGGGCACTGCGCTTGGCTGAGCGCAGCCCTTGGGGACGCGGACGTGAACGCGTGCGACGGTTCTGACGGTTCTCGGAGTCCTCAGCGCATGTCCCGCCCGTCCGGCCACCGCGTACTCACCTCTGCCTGGCCGTGCGGTCAGGGTCGCGCCAGCCACGGGGCTGTGATTTTCTAGCCGGGATGGCCCCAACTGCCGCCCGGCTCTGTCCCCGCCCCTGCCGGCGGCCGCGCCAACAGGAGGCCGCCAGGCGGGGTGGGCGTTGCCTCCGTCTTCCAATCCTGGCTGTGGGCGGGGACGCCCCCGGCAAAGCAGCAGGCTGAGCAGCCCCGGGGCTGGGTGGAGGAGGGGAAGTGGGCGGGGAAAGGGTCTGGCGTTGGGGGGTTGTGTGGGTGGGGGTGTGTGGGTGGGGGGGTGTGGGTGGGGGGGGGGTGGGTGGCGGGAGGAACCCCCGGTGGGGAAGGGGGCGGGGCTTGGGTAGGGGAGGGTGGTGTCCCGGCGGTACTGGAGACTCAGGCCAAGGTTAGAGGCTATGACATCAGGCCCGGGTTTGGCGGGTTCATAAGATGTATAAGGTGAAAATGGCACGTTCGCTCATTCATTCATTCATTCATTCAACAAACACGTATTGAGCACCTCTACGGGCCAGGTGCAGAGCTAAAAAGGCATTGAAGAAAAGGGAAGGAGCATAAGAAATAAAGCCTGTGCCAGGCGCGGTGGCTCACAGCTGTAATCCCAGCACTTTGGGAGGTCAAGGTGGAAGGATCGCTTGAGGCTAGGAGTTGGAGACCAGCCTGGGCAATGTAACAAGACCCCGTCTCTACAAAAAAAAAAAAAAAAATAGCCCAGCGTGGTGGTGCACGCCTGCAGTCCTAGCTACTCAGGAGGCCAAGGCAGGAGGTACACTTAAGCCCAGGAGTTTGAGGCTGCAGTGAGCTATCGTGCCACTACACTCCAGCCTGACTCCTCTAAAAAAAGAAAAGAAACGCAGCCAGGCGCGGTGGCTCACGCCTGTAATCCCAGCACTTTGGGAGCCTGACGGGGGTGAATCACCTGAGGTCAGGAGTTCAAGACCAGCCTAGCACGGTGAAGACACCCCGTCTCTACTAGCCAGGTGTGGTGGCAGGCGCCTGTAGTCTCAGCTACTCGGGAGGCTGAGGCAGGAGAATTGCTGGAACCCGGGAGGCGGAGGTTGCAGTGAGCCGAGATTGCACCACTGCACTCCGGCCTTTGTGACAGAGTGAGGCTCAAAAAAAAAAAAAAAAAAAGAAAAGAAAGAAATGAAGCCTCACTTCAAGAAGTTCCAACATAGCAGGGAGGAGATGTGCAGGGAGCAGGCGGGCCGGGTGGTGGGAGAGTCTATGTTGGATACTCTGGGAAGATATCCTTGATCTGATTAATTATTAAATAATAATAATTATTAATTATTCACCAAAATGACAGACTGGATTCTAGGTACTGGGAGGACCCTGAAGTGAACCCATCCTCTGCATTGGGTCT
The DNA here is from genome assembly GCF_009761245.1 of Sapajus apella. Lineage (NCBI taxonomy): Eukaryota > Metazoa > Chordata > Mammalia > Primates > Cebidae > Sapajus > Sapajus apella. Next base: position 5,885 of record NW_022438212.1, on the reverse strand, counting down.
TGGAAGATGGGGGGAAGTTGCCCAGGGAGGAAGGGAAGAAGAACATTCCAGGCAGAGGGAGAAGTCTGAACAAAAAAGGTGACTGGCCTGCTTGGAGAACAGGAAATCAATCAAGTGGCTCTAACTATAATAAAAGATAGGGAGGAGAGGTGGAAGGAGTTTGGGGAAGACTGTGAAGAGCTTTGAATGTAGAAACGGAGTTGTTCTTGGTCTTATAGGTCATAGGGAGCCCCAGTCATGAGCCAAATTTATTTTATTTATATTTTATTTTTTTTAAATAAATAAAAACATTCTGCCTTGGCCACCCGAGTAGCTGGGATTACTTGTGCCTGCCACTGTGCCTGGCTAATTTTTGTAGTTTTAGTAAAGATGGGGTTTCACCATGTTGGCCTAGTTGGTCTTGAACTCCTGACCTCGTGATCCACCTGCCTCGGCCACCCAGTGCTGGGATTACAGGTGTGAGCCACAGCACCCAGCCTTCAGGTAGTTGTTTATAGCAGTGGGACAAAGGACTAATAGACCCTCCCTTTTCTCATATAAATATCTCAGTCCTTAGATGTAGGGCCCCTGCTAACCCAGAATGATCTTGCTGTAATTTGATAACATCTGAAAAGACCCATTTCCAAATGAGACCAGATTTACAGGTACCGGAAGTCAGGACTTGAACATATATTTCTGAGGACACAGTTTAATCCTCTATGTTGGGGTTTCCATAGTTGCTCATAGTCAAGTTGAGGAAGTTTCCTTCTCTTTCTAGTTTGTTGCTGTGTTTGTTTAAACAGTGACTTATGCTTACAGAGATTTCAATAGCAATAAAAGTCTTATATGCTTATCTATGTACTTTTCATTTCCTATGCTCTTTGTTTCTTTCTGTCAATCCAGATTTTCATCTGTTATCATTTTCCTCCAGTGTGAGAAAATTATTTGATATTTTATGTAGTGCAGTTCTGTTGGTGACGAACCCTCTCAGCCTTTGTATGTCTGAAAATATCTTTATTTTATCTGTGTTTTCTTTCTTTCTTTCTTTCTTTTTTTTTTTTTGAGATGAAGTCTCACTCTGTCACACAGGCTGGAGTGCAGTGGCACAATCTTGGCTCACTGCAACCTCCACCTCCTGGGTTCAAGTGATTCTCCTGCCTCAGCCTCCTGAGTAGCTGGGATTACAGGCGTGTGCCACCACGGTTAGCTAATTTTTGTGTTTTTAGTGGAAACGGGGTTTCACCATTTTGGCCAGGCTGGTCTTGAACTACTGGACTCAAGTGATCCACCAGGCTTAGCATCCCAAAGTGCTGGGATTACAGGCATGAACCACCACGCCCAGGCTTATTTTAATAATATTTTAATAAATGACTGTTATCATATAGAAATGCTGGCCAGGTGCACTGGCTCATGCCTGTAATCACAACACTTTGAGAAGCCGAGGCAGGAAGATCACTTGAGACCAGGGGTTTGAGACTAACCTGGACAGTAAGTGAGATTCTGTCTCTATTAAAAAAAAAAAAAAAAGAAAGAAAAGAAAAAAATAGAAATGCTATTGTATATAGGCACACCTCAAATATATTGCAGATTCAGTTTCAGACCACTGCAATAAAGTGAATGTTGCAATAAAGGGAGTCACACAGATTTTTGGGTTTCCCAGTGCATATAAAAGTTATGTTTAGGGTCCGGTGCAGTGGTTTATGCCTGTAATCCCAGCATTTTGAGAGGCCAAGGCGGGCGAATCACCTGAGGTCAGGAGTTCAAGACCAGCTCAGTCTCTATAAAGATACAAAAATTAGCCAGGCGTGGTGGTGTGCACCTGTAACACCAGCTACTCAGGAGGCTGAGGCAGGAGAATCTCTTGAACCCAGGAGGCAAAAGTTACAGAGATCCGAGATTGTGCCACTACACTCCAGTCTGGGCAACAGAATGAGGTTCTGTCTCAAAATGTAAATAAATAAGTAAAAGTAAAATAATAAAAGTTATGTTTAGGCGGGACACAATGTGCCTGTAATCCCAGCGCTTAGAAGGTAAATGCAGGGGGATAGCTTGAGGCCAGGAGTTTGAGACTAGACTGGGGAAATACAGCAAGACTCTTTCTAAAAAATTAAAAATAAAAAAAATTATCCGGATGTGGTGGCACACACCTACAGTCCCAGCTACTCATGAAGCTGAGGCAAGTGGATCACCTGAGCCCAGGTGTTCAAGGTTACAGTGAGCTGTGATCAGGCCACTGCATTCTAGCCTCTTTTAGTGAGACCCTGCCTTTAAAAAAAAAGTTATGTTTACACTATTCTGTAGTCTCTTATTATTTATTTATTGTTGAGAGAGAGTCTCGCTCTGTTGACCAGGCTGGAGTGCAGTGGTGCTATCTCGGCTCACTGCAAACTCTACCTGCTGGGTTCGAGTGATTCTCCTGCCCCAGCCTCCCAAGTAGCTGGGATAACAAGCATGCACCATCACCCCTGGCTAATTTTTGTATTTTAGTTAAGATGGGATTTTACCATGTTGGTCAGGCTGGTCTTGAACTCCTGACCTCAAATGATCCACCCACCTCAGCCTTCAAAGTGCTGAGATTAGAGGTGTGAGCCATCGTGCCCAGCCTCTGTAGTCTCTTAAGTGTGCCTCCTATTACATCTACAAAAACAGTGTAGATACCTTAAATTAAAAGTACTTTATTGATTAAAAATATTAATGATTATCTGAGTTTTCAGTAAGTCATTATATTTTCGTTAGTGGAGGGCCTTGCCTCAATGTTGGTGGCTGCCGACTGATCCTGAAGGTTGAGATGGCTGTGGCAATTTCTTAAAATAAGACAATAGTGAAGTTTGCAGCATCAATTGACTTCCAACTTCACTGCAGCATGTGATGCTGTTTGATAGCATTTTCCACATAGCAGAACTTTTTTTGAAATTAGAGTCAACCTTCTCAAACCCTGCTGCTACTTTATGAACTAGGTTTTTGTGTAGTAATCTATATCTTTTGCTGTTGTTTCAACAATGTTCAGAGTATCTTCACCAGGAGTACATCCCATCGGAAGAAGCTGACTTTTTTGCTCAGTTATGAGAAGACATTGCTCATTCATTCAAGTTTGATCATGGGTTGAGCAATTCACTCCCATTTTTGGGCTGAACTTCTAATTCTAGTTCTCTTGGTAGTTCTGCTATACCTGCAGTTCCTTCGTCCACTGAAGTCTCAAACTTCCCAGAATCATCCATGAGTCACCCACCTCAGCCTCCTAAAGTGCTGGGATTACAGGCATGAGTCACCACACTCGGCCCCAACTTTTCTTCTACAGCTTCCTCACCCCTGTTGGCCTTCATAGAATTCAGGAGAGTCAGGGCCTTGCTCTGGGTTAGGTTTTGGCTTAAGGGAATGTTGTGGCTGGTTTGATCTTCTAACCAGACCACTCAAACTTTCTCTATATCAGCAATAAGACTATTTTGCTTTCTTTTCATTCATGTGCTCACTGGAGTAGAACTATTAATTTCCTTCAAGATATTTTCCTGCCCGGTGCGGCGGCTCATGCCTGTAATCCTAGCATTTTGGTAGGCTGAAGTGGGTGGATCATCTGAGGTCAGGAGTTCAAGACCAGCCTGGCCAACATGGGGAAACTCCATCTCTACTAAAAACACAAAAACTAGCCAGGTGTGGTGGTGCACACCTGTAATCCCAGCTACTCGAGAGGTTGAGGCAGGAGAATCACTGGAACCCAGGAGGAGAGGTTGCAGTGAGCCAAGATCTCACAATTGCACTCCAGCCTGGGTGACAGAGACTCCGTCTCAAGAGAAAAAAAGAAAAAGAACTTTTCCATTGTGTTCACAACTTGGTTAAGGGGAAAAGAAGCTTTTCTTTTGTTCTATCTCAGTTTTCAACATGACTTCCTCACTATGTTTAATCATTTCCAGCTTTTTATTTTAAGTGAGAGAACGTAGGACCCTTCCTTTCACTTTAACAATTAGAGGCCATTGTAGGTTTATTAATGCCTAATTTCAATATTGTTTTGTCTCAGGAAATAGGGAGACTCAAGAGGGCAAGAAGGCACAAGATGCGGGCTCAGTTGGTTAGTGAGGCAGTTAGAATACACACATTTATTGATTAAATTCACCATCTTATATGGGCACTGTGTTTGATGCCAAAACAATTGTAACGGTAACATCAAAGACCACTGATCACAGATCACCACAGCAGATACAGTAATAATGAAAAAGTGTAAAATATTGCCAGAATTACCGAACTGTGACACCGAGGTATAAAGTGAGCACGTGCTGTTGGAAAGATGCCACTGACAGACTTGCTCAACACAGGGTTGCCACAAACCTTCAATTTGTAAAAAGTGCAGTTTCTGTGAAGCACAATAAATCAAAGTGCAATATAACAGGACATGCCTATATGTACTATGTCTGATTCATACTAACTATTCAATACATAATAATTGCTATGATTAATACATAAGGCCCTACTGGGTCAAGATAAAGCTGCTTTGAAATGTAATAATATTTATGACTGCTATGTTTTTGTTTTTGAGATGGAGTCTTGCTCTGTCGCCCAGGCTGGAGTGCAGTGGCATGATCTTGGCTCATGGCAGCCTCCAACTCCTGGGTTCAAGCAATTCTCTTGCCTCAGCCTCCTGAATAGCTGTGATTACAGGGATTACAGGTGCCCACCACCACACCTGGCTAATTTTGTATTTTTAGTACAGGCAAGGTTTCACCATGGTGGCCAGGCTGGTCTCGAACACCTGACCTCAAGTGATCTGCCCACCTTGGCCTCTTAAAGTGCTGGGATTACAGGCATGAGCCACCTTGCCTGGCAAGGATTGCTGTGTTTTCCATGTTTTTTGTGTGCAAAGTACTCTATGTGTGTATCTGCTGTCTTTTGCTATGTAAGGAGATATCCCAGGTTGTAAAACAACTGTTACAATTATTACCTGTGATAATTCAGGGTGTTGAATTAGCTAGAAGGTCTTGCTTAGGGTTCCTCATATGGTTACAGTACTGGCTGAGACTGGGGACATTTCATTTTTATTTTTATTTTTCAAGATGGAGTCTTGCTCTGTTGCCCAGGCTGTTGCCCAGGCTCTGAGTGCAGTGGCTTGATCACTGCAACCTCTTCCCAGGTTCAAGCAGTTCTCCTGCCTTACCTCCCAAGTAGCGGGGACTACAGGCGTGCACCACCATGAGGGGTCATCTCAAAAGCTTCCTTAATTGCATGTCTTGTATCTAGGTTGGGAAGACTCAAATGGCTGAGGGCTGGAACAGACAGGACATCTCACAGTATAACCATGGGGTCTCTCCATGTAATCCCTCCAGCATGGTGCCTTTGAGGCAGCTGGGCTTCTTATAGGCTGGCTCCATGCTCCAAAGGCCCATATTCCCAGAGCGAGCCAGATGGGAGCTGCATCACCTTTTCTGACTCAGCCTCAGATGTCATGCAGTCTCTTCCATGACATTCTACTCCTTAGAAGTGAGCCAGGGTCGGACATGGTGGCTCATGCCAATAATCCCAGCACTTTGGGAGGTCGAGGTGGGTGGATCACCTGAGGTCAGGAGTTGGAGACCAGCCTGGCCAACATGTTGAAACCCTGTCTCTATTAAAAATACAAAAATTAGCTGGGTGTGGTGACATACACTTACAATCCCAGCTACTTGGGAGGCTGAGGCAGGAGAATTGCTTGAACCTGGGAGGTGGAGGTTGCAGTGAGCCGAGATCACACCATTGCACTCCAGTCTGGGCAACAGAGGAGGCTCTGTCTCAAAATAATAATAATAATAATGATAAGTGAGTTGGCCAGTCACAGTGACTCATGCCTATAATCCCAGCACTTTGGGAGGCTGAGCTGGGAGAATCACTTGAACAAAGGAGTTTGAAACCAGCCTGGGCAACATGGTGAAACTCCATCTTTA
>NW_022438211.1:0-17307 GCF_009761245.1 Sapajus apella | reverse complement strand
ATGCAGGGTCCCCCTCTGAGCGGATAACTCGGCTTTCTGTCCCACTCTGCCCTTCCCAGCTTGACTGTCAATCCCTAAGGCTATGCAGCAGCCACCCCCACCAGGCCCTCAGGGCACTGGAGCCTTACCCACCAAGGGCAGGACATCGATCTGCTTCTGCATCTCCAGCAGCCATTCAGAGTCTCAGGTCAGCGCCATGGCATGGCTGTGGGAAGCCAGGGGCAGGAAGGTCAGGGCAGCCAGGGTCCACCCCTCCAGCATGGCCCCTGCACCTCAGCCAGCTCACCTCAGGATCCAGTGGCTCCAGTGGATGGGCTGGGCCCTCTGCAGGTGGGTGTGCCCCCAGAAGAGGATGTCATGTTCCCTGTGGGAGAAGAGGCATAGGGGCTTGGGTGGAGGCTGGGGCAAGGCCTGCCAGTGACAGTGGGACCCTGCAGGCCTGGGTCAGCCTGAGAAGAAGGGTTTCCCTGCAGTACTGTACCTGAATGAGGGATCCAGGATCTCCCAGGGACAAATTGCAATTAAGGGAAAAAGAGGCCTGAAGTGGGGCCATGTGAACTAAGGACTGGGCCTGAGCTGTGGGGCCTCCTGGGGTGAGGCTTTACCAGGAACACCCAAAGCCTGAGCCTCTGCCACTCGGCATCTCTGAGCGGGGGCCAGAAGAGGGGAAGAGGCTCGTGTTGGGTATGACCTGGCCATGGGAGGTTTCGTTTGAGGACCCCAGAAATAGCTGGGGCCATTCAAGAGCTGCTCTGAGCAGGTGAGACACCGTGCCCCTCATTCAGGTAGGCAGGGCAGAGGCAGAGTGATGTGCTGTGAGTGATGCTCGTGTTTTCTTGTTGTTCTGTTTTTAGAGACAGGGTCTCGCCCTGTCGCCCAGGCTGGAGTGCAGTAGCACGATCACAGCTCACTGCTGCCTCCATCTCCTGGGCTCAAGCGATCCTCCTGCCTCAGCCTCCTGAGTAGCTGGGACTACAGGGTCATGCCACCATGCCTGGCTTATTTTTAATTTTTTGTAAAGATGGGATCTTATTATGTTGCCCAGGGTGGTCTGAAGCTCCTGGGTTCAAGCAATACTCCTGCCTTGGCCTCCCAGGGGCTGGGGTTACAAATGTGAGCCACCACACCTGCCTGTTTTGTTGTTGTTGCTTTTGAGACAGAGTTTCTCTCTTGGTGCCCAGTCTGGAGTGCAGTGGCACAATCTCGGCACACTGCAACCTCTGCCACCCGGATTCAAGAGATTCTTTTGCCTCAGCCTGCCAAGAAGCTGAGATTACAGGCGCCTGCCACCATGCCTGGCTAATTTTTTGTATTTTTCATAGAGACAGGGTTTCACCATGTTGGCCAGGCTGGTCTCAGACTCCTGACCTCAGGTGATCCACCTGCGTTGGCCTCCCAAAGTGCTGGGATGACAGGTGTTAGACACTGCACCCGGCTTGTTGTTTTAAACAAACCAGATTTACTGAGACATCATACACATATAATGTACTCAGTTCAAGTTTACTCTTTAGTGTACAACCATCACCACAGCCAATTTAAGACTTTCATCACCCCATAAAGAAATTCTGTACTCAGCCGGGCATGGTGGCTCACCCCTGCAATCCCAGCACTTTGGGAGGCCAAGAGGGAAGAATTACTTGAGGCTGGGAGTTTGAAACCAGTGTAAGCCACACAGCGAGACCTTGTTTCTACAAAAAAGATTTAAAATTTGCTACTGTGGTCCTAGCTCCTCAGAAAGCTGAGGTGGGAGGATTATTTGAGTCCAGGAGTTTGAGGCTGCAGTGAGCTATTACCAAGCCACTGCACTCCAGCCTAGGTGACAGAGCAAGACCTCATCTCTAAAAACAATTTAAAAAGTTAAAAATTAAAAAATTAGGCCAGGCATAGTGGCTTATGCCTGTAATCCTAGCACTTTGGCTAGGATTACGAGGTGGGCGGATCACCTGAGCTTAGGAGTTTGAGACCAGCCTGGCCAACATGGTAAAACCCATCTCTACTGAAAAAAATACAAAAATTAGCTGAATGTGGAGGTACTCACCTGTAATCTCCGCTGCTTGGGAGGCTGAGGCACGAGAATTGCTTGAACCCAGGAGGTTGAGTTTGCAGTTAGTCGAGATCGAGCCACTGAAATCAAGACTAGGCGACAAAGTGAGACCCTGTCTCAAAAAAAAAAATAAAATTAAAACCTTAACTCCTGTAATCCCAGCACTTTGGGAGGCGAGGGCGGGTGGATCACTTGAGGTCAGGAGTTCAAGACCAGCCTGGCCAACACGGTGAAATCCCATCTGTACTAAAAATACAAAAATTAGCCAGGCATGGTGGTGCATGCCTGTAGTCTCAGCTACTAGGGAGGCTGAGGCAGGAGAACTGCTTGAACCCAATAGGCAGAGGTTGAAGTGAGCTGAGATTGTACCACTGCACTCTGGACTGGGTGACAGAGTGATACTCTGTCTCAAAAAAAAAAAAAGAAAGAAACCCTGAACTCAGTAGCAGACACTCCCTCTTCCTCCTAGCAGCTGCCCCACCTCCAGGGTGACAATTCGTGTGCCCTTGTTTCCTCTCAGGTCTGTGAAACATGGGTCACAGGGAGCTGAAGAAGAGGAGGGGTCTCTCCAACACTTGGAGACTCCTCAGCAGCTCCTCCTCCAGGTCTGCAAGGAACAAATCCAGACCCAAAGACACCAGGTCCCAGAAGCCAAAACCTGGGATGAGGCCAACAGGAGGCAGCCTTTGCATCTGTCTTTTGCCAGATGGGCTGGGTGGGGACACCAGACATGGGATGGGAGACATGAGGCACAGGCAAGGTAAAAAGTGACTCTGGCTGCTCCAGCCACAGCCAAGCTACTGCCTTAGCTTCCTGCCCTCAAATATGCAAAGGGTGAGTTTTCTTTCACTTTAATTTTTTTGAGACAGAGTCTTACTCTGATGCCCAGACTGGAGTGCATTGGGGCGATCTTGGCTCACTGCAACCTCTGCCTCCAGGGTTCAACTGATTTCTCCTGCCTCAGCCTCACAAGCAGCAGGAATTATAGGCACATACCACCACCCCTGGCTAATTTTTGTATCTTTGGTAGAGACGGGGTTTCACCATGTGGGCCAGACTGGTCTCAAACTCATGACCTCAGGTGATCCACCTGCCTCGGTCTCCCAGAGTGCTGGGATTATAGTCATGACACCACACCCGCCCACAAAGGGTGAGTCTCTCCTGCCTGCTGAGCTAGACTGGCATGGGAGTATCGGAGCCTGCAGGAAATGCCCCACTCTTGGCTGCTCTGCCTTGATCCTGGAGTTCTGGGATACCCCTGTCCCCCGGGACCTGGTACCCCCACCCTGTTCACCCCTGCCACCTAGGTCTGCTGTTCAGGCTGCCACCACACCTCCCTCTGCCCCCTGGCTGTCCCTGGGAGACTCATGCCTCTGCCTGATCCACCATGGTCCTGATGAACTCCCAGAGGAGGCCCGAGAATGTGGAGCAGGTCAGCCGCATCCACAGCCTGAGGTCCGTGACCACCTGTGTGAGGAGGAGGTGGTGCTCAGGGAGGCCGACATGCTGCTTCCCTGGGGATCCAGGACCCTGCTGAGCTCTAACTGCCCCCTGGGCTCCCCAAGTTTGGGACAGCATGGAGCAGGGAGTGGAAGGGCAAGAGGCACCTGGTCATTCCAGCTGTATGACCTGTGTTTGGCTTCCCTGCAGTTTCGCCAATGAGCTCCTGGAGGTGAAGGGAGGCCCAGGGTCATGGTCTATTTGTCCAGAGGGGTCAACCCAAGAAGGGCAGGGTTCATCAGCCCTGCCAACCTCCCTCCCTACCCCAGGGTCCTGGGACCTACCCAAATCTCTTGCCATTTCTGCTGAGGTCTTTTGTTCTTTTTATTTTTTTTGTAATTTCTTGTAGTTATGGAACCTCATTATGTTGCCCAGGCTGGTCTCGAACTCCTGGCCTCAAGCAATCCTCCCACCTCAGCCTCCCAGAGGCTAGGATTATAGGCATGAGCCACTGCACCTGACCCATGTCTTGAGGTCTTGGCTGCTGTCTGCCAGTGGCGAAGTAAACAGAATGATGTGCTAATGCTCAAAGTGGCCAGGGCCGGGTAGAGAAGGGAGGCCAGGAGAGCGGTGGCGCTGCAGGGGTCATGCCTTCAGGCAGCGCTACTTGGCTGTGTGGATGTCCTCATCATTGGGGTTGAGTTTGAAGGTGCCCTGGGCCCACTCCTCAGCCACCTATAGCAGGTGACAGCAATGCCGTGGGTCAGGTGAGCAGGTATCAGCAGCCAAGAGAGCCCCTGCCCTGGTCCCACCCGATCCCTGATGACTGACTGTCCCTGTGAGAGTCCTGGAAGCACACCCTGGGAGGGGGCATCTCAGGCCCAGCACACCTTCACCCATGAGCCATGTGGGCCACCAAGGTCATTAAAGGATGGAGAGAGGCAGTCATCAAGGCACACAGTTAAATAGCACTTGAGTACACAATTAGTTCAACGTGAAACCACAGACAGACAACACTGCACTATTTGCTCAGGGATTTGGTGGGAGCCTGGGGCCACAGGGAGGGGCCTTGGGTGGGGCTTGGGCTGAGGTGAGTACCTTGTCTAGGCCATGGAGTATCTGGTCCACCTCGGCCTTGGCGAGGAGCCCTGCCTTCTCTAGGCTCCTGCTGTAGGCTTTGCTGCCTTGAATATCCACCTCCCACAGGTGCCAGTCATAGGCGATGGACGCATTGAACTTCTCCATGAGGGAGTCCACTGTGCTCACAGAACGGCCACCTCACAGCTTCCTGCTCTGGCCAGGAAAGAAGAAACAATTAGTCTCTTCTCCACCCCCAAGAACAGTGCCTCTTGCAAAGAATTCTCTGGAAACTTATCAAGGCTGATGGTAGCGGGGCATCAGATCATTCTAACTGGGCAGACAAGGAGGCTGAGACCTTGCCAGGGTCACCCTGGGGGTGAGCGTGGGAACGTGACTGGACACCAAAATTTGGGTTCTTTTTTTTTTTTTGAGGCAGAGTCTTGCTCTATTGGTCAGGCTGGAGTGCAGTGGCACAATCACAGCTTACTGCAACCTCCACCTCCTGGGTTCAAGAGATTCTCCTGCCTCTGCCTCCCCCGTTGCTGGGATACAGGCACTCACCACCACACCTGGCTAATTTTTGTATTATTAATAGAGACAGGGTTTTACCATGTTGGCCAGCCTGGTCTTGAACTCCTGACCTCAGGTGATCCTCCCACCTCGGCCTCTGAAAGTGCTGGGATTACAGGCATGAGCCACTGTGTCTGGCCTTGAAGTTGGGGTTCTTTCCCACCACATGGCACCACTCCAAGGAGATGGTGGCAGGGCCCAAGACACCCCTGGGACCACAGCAAAACTTCTGGAACCTTTCCTGCCACTGACCAAGGTGCCGGGTGCCATCTTAATTGCTGACACAACCATCTGGGGTAGACACCAATACAGTTCCACTATGGAGAGGGAAAAACTGAGGCACAGAGAGGCATCCAGCCTGCCCTCACCCAGGGTGGGAAAGCCAGGGCTGCAGCACAGCAGTCTGAAGTCAGAACCCATGCTCTTCACCGCTGTTCTACCAGGGCCTCTGGGCTTGGCTCTGGTGTCCTGAACTTTTGCTGCAGGAACAAGCAAAGAGGCATTGAGGGTCTCCACTAAGTTTGAGTGCCCTGCAACTCTCTCCCTCACAGCCTGGAGCTGAAATAAGATCCCAATTCCTACCACTCCCTGGGCTCTGAAGAGCACCCTGACACCCTCCCTTGTTACTGCCCTTCTAGGAGGTCGCTGGGTGATGCCTTGCTCCCCAGGAGCCAAGGGAAGAGGATGGTATGTAGGCATCTACGTTTTGTTCTTTTTTGTGACAGAGCCTCCCTCTGTTGCCCAGGCTGGAGTGCAGTGGCACAATCTTGACTCACTGCAGCCTCTGACTCCCAGGTTCAAGTCGATTCTCCTGCCTCAGCCTCCCAAGTAGCTGGGATTACAAGCGCATGCCACCACACACGGCTGATTTTTGTATTTTTAGTGGAGAAGTGGTTTTACCATGTTGGCCAGCCTGGTCTCAAACTCCTGACCTCAGGTGATCCACCTGCCTCAACCTCCCAAAATGCTGGAATTACAGGCATGTGCCACAGTGCCCAACCCTTTTTGTTCTTTAAACTTTATTTTTAAGGTTCTTTTTTAGAGACAGGGTCTCACTCAGGCTAGAGTGCAGTGGCACCATCATAGCTCACTGCAGCCTCAAACTCCTGGGCTCAACCAATCCTCCCACCTCCGCCTCCCCAGTATTTGGAACTACAGGCATGCGCCACCACACCCAGATTAAATTAAAAAAAAAATTTTGTAGAGACAGGGTCTCACTATGTTGTCCAGGCTGTCTTGAACTCCTGGGCTCAAGCAATCCTCCAGCCTCAGCTTCCCAATGTGCTGGGATTACAGGCATGAACCAAGGCGCCGGCATATCTATGTTTTGAAAGAGGGCAGAGGCCAGGGCATGGGACAGATTGGGGAGGGGGTACAGAGCACCTGGGGAACAGTCCTAGTGCCCAGAGTGCCAAGGACTGAGGAAAGGGTGGAGTGGAGGTGGGTATGTCACTGCACTGGTGTCCTTTTTGTGGAAGGGAGTCTACAGTGGCCAATGGGGACATATGTCCTCCTCTATCCCCCTGAAATGCCCCAGACCCCTGTTTGCCACCTGGCCTGGGGCCTATTATTAAACCTCAGGGTTGGGAGGCCGAGGCAGGTGGATCAGTTGAGGTCAAGAGTTTGAGACCAGACTGGCCAACATGGTGAAACCCAGTCTCTACTAAAAATACAAAAATTAGCTAGGCATGGTGACGGGCAGCTGTAGTCTCAGCTACTTGGGAGTCTGAAGCAGGAGAATCGCTAAAACCCTGGAGGCAGAGGTTGCAGTGAGCAGAGGTGGAGCCATTGCATGCCAGCCTGGGTAACAGGGCAAGACACTTTCTGAAAAAGGAAAAAAAAAAAGGCTGGGTACGGTTTATAACCTGCAATCCCAGCACTTTGGGAGGCTGAGGCAGGCGGATTACCTGATGTCAGGAGTTTGAGACAAGCCTGGCCAACATGGTGAAACCCCGTATCTACTGAAAATACAAAAATTAGCCAGGTGTGGTGGCAGGTGCCTGTAGTCCCAGCTACTTGGGAGGCTGAGGCAGGAGAACTGGCTTGAACCTAGGGGGCGGAGGTTGCAGTGAACCGAGATTATGCCATTGCTCTCCAGCCTGGGAGACAAAAGTGAGCTTTCATCTTAAAAAAATAAAAAAAAAAATAAGATAAGGATAATAATACTACCTATGATAGCCTTGTTGTGAGTGTTCAATCAGACAACATTTGTAAATTGCATACATAACACGGTGCCTGGTGCTCAGGTAGGACTTGGGAAATGTCAGCTGTTACTAGGGGAGGGCTGGCAGGGGACAGGATGTGCTTCAGCTCCACTCCTAGTTCTTGAGTGCATTCCAGAGACCTCTACAGTGCTCTGTTCCTGAGCTGTGAGCTGGCCCCTCCATGCCCAACAACCCTGGCTGCCAAAGGACTCTGCCCTGCAGAGGCAGCCTCCACCCCGACCCGGTCTTGTGAGCTGGTCCTGCCCCTTACCCCACAGCTGCCCCACCAAGCCTAGATCTCCAGCAAAGTGCCACGAGGGGCCCTGGTCCTGATCACTGGGGCCAGCCAGTCATAATTGGAGCCAGCCTGCCCCTCAGCTGGGAGCCTGGCACCACCTCTCCCAGGAGGCTCCTGGGCCACCCTGCCTGGTTGTTAGTAATAACAACTACTTAATAAGCGGGGCTGCAGCCAAACCAAATAGTGCCATCCTACAGGAAGGCCTGGGGCAAGCTGAGGTCACCTGGAGTGCTGGGCTGGTTGGCGGGAAAACCACTCTGCTCTAGGACCAAGCTCCGACCCTTACTGGCAGACAGAATAGGACCCCTTGGGGAGATCAGAGTGAGGTGCCTCCCCTTGGGTACTGAGGAGAGGGGAGGCCCAGTGTGGTAGCAGAAGGTGTTACTCCAAGCCAAGACACATCTGGGCCAGAATGGTCACTTCAGGGCCAGGGGATGGGGCACTGAGTTAGGCTGGGTTGAATGAGCAACAGTCAAGGTTGAACGTACATGGGAAGTATCAGTTTTAGTTTGTGTGTGTGTGTGTGTGTGTGTGTGTGTGTGTGTGTGTGTGTGTTTGAGATGGAGTCTCGCTCTGTCACCCAGGCTGGAGTGCAGTGGCATGATCTCTGCTTACTGCAACCTCCGCCTCCGGGGCTCAAGTGATTCTCCTACCTCTGCCTCCCAAGTAGCTGGACTACAGGCATCTGCCACCATGCCCAGCTAATTTTTGTATTTTTAGTAGAGACTGGTTTCACCATGTTGGCAAGGCCAGTTTCAAACTCCTGACCTCAGATGATTTGGCCTCTTCAGCCTCCCAAAGTGCTGGGATTGCAGGTGTGAGCCACCATGTCTGGCGGGTTTTCTTTCTTACTTTTTTTGTGAGACTGGATCTCGCTCTGTTGCCTGGGCTGGAGTGCAGTGGAGAGATCATCTTCACTGCGGCCTTAAAATCGAGGGCTCAAATGATCCTCCTACCTCTGCTTCCCATGAGATTACAGGTGTATGCCACCACGCCTCGGTAATTTTCAAAACTTTTTTGTAGAGACAGGGTCTCACTATGTTGCCCAGGTTGGTATGGATTTCCTGGGCTCCAGCAATGCTCCCGCCTTGGTCTCCCCAAGTAGAAATAGCAGTACTGTTGTGGTTAGCCATGATTTATTGAGCATCTACTGTTGCTCAGCCCTGTGTTAGGGATTCAGCATATGTTATTATGCCCTTTTATGAGGTGGGCAATATTACCCCTATTTCACAAATGAGGAAAGCGGTTCAGAGGGCTCAAGTGACTGGTACAGAAAACAAGTCTGTCTGGCTCCAAAGTCCAGGCCCTTCCCCCATGCCCTCCCCCATGACCCAGAAGCTTGCAGGGCTCTGAGAAAGAGGGAGTGAATTGCTAGCTAATAAGGGCCAGAAGGGGCTGGAACCCAGACTTCCTGATTCCCAGGGTTCCCCTCATCAAGCATCAGGCAAACAGCCCCTTTCACTTGAAGGGTCCAATGCAATGGCCTCACGATCCAGTTCCTTACAGAGGCAGGCCAACAGCTATCATTACCCCCATGGCCAGATAAATCAACTGAGGCCCAAGGAAGGAAACCTATGCCTGGGACTCCGGAATCTCTGGTCAGGAAGAGAGCCAGGAGCCGCTGACCCTGAGGAACAGGGTCCAGTGAGACAGGAAGGGACCAGGCAATTGGGTTGCCAGAGCCGCAGGGTGAGGGTCCCCCCTTGCCTGGCTCCTTCCACATGCCACAGTCAAGGACAAGAACACTTTAGGTGCTGAGCCTTATTCTATAAACAGGGACAATTGCTGTAGCAGGAGAAGGGGTGTGGTGGGGGGTGGAGCCTAACGGAAGGATACTTGGAAAGAAGGCATGAAAGGTTGGCAGCTGCAGGCGTGGGAGCACTTTTCCTGGCCAGGCAGGCATCACTGCAAGGTAAGGGCAGAGCCACTCTACTCCTAGTAATGTGGGTTGGTGGGTTTGCCACAAGGGCTGCCTGGGGACACTGGTGAGTCCCGGTAAAGGTGACTGCTGAGCTCCAGCAGATGCACCGGGGAGGGCTGGGGGTGCAGGCTTCCTGGAGGGCGATTCCCAGCGGGGTGGCCTGAAGCAGGTCTGGCACCCCACCGTCTCATTTGGAGGCTGGGAGGACCGGCATCCTCGAGGTCCACTCACCTCCGAGGCCATGTTGGGCGGTTCCTCGTCGGGAAGCCTCGTCTTCCGGATCTGGAAGACAAGACGGGACTGACGACCTCCTCGGCCAGCAGGGTCCCCCAGGCCGGGCCGGCTCCGAGCTCCGGGCACTGCGCTTGGCTGAGCGCAGCCCTTGGGGACGCGGACGTGAACGCGTGCGACGGTTCTGACGGTTCTCGGAGTCCTCAGCGCATGTCCCGCCCGTCCGGCCACCGCGTACTCACCTCTGCCTGGCCGTGCGGTCAGGGTCGCGCCAGCCACGGGGCTGTGATTTTCTAGCCGGGATGGCCCCAACTGCCGCCCGGCTCTGTCCCCGCCCCTGCCGGCGGCCGCGCCAACAGGAGGCCGCCAGGCGGGGTGGGCGTTGCCTCCGTCTTCCAATCCTGGCTGTGGGCGGGGACGCCCCCGGCAAAGCAGCAGGCTGAGCAGCCCCGGGGCTGGGTGGAGGAGGGGAAGTGGGCGGGGAAAGGGTCTGGCGTTGGGGGGTTGTGTGGGTGGGGGTGTGTGGGTGGGGGGGTGTGGGTGGGGGGGGGGTGGGTGGCGGGAGGAACCCCCGGTGGGGAAGGGGGCGGGGCTTGGGTAGGGGAGGGTGGTGTCCCGGCGGTACTGGAGACTCAGGCCAAGGTTAGAGGCTATGACATCAGGCCCGGGTTTGGCGGGTTCATAAGATGTATAAGGTGAAAATGGCACGTTCGCTCATTCATTCATTCATTCATTCAACAAACACGTATTGAGCACCTCTACGGGCCAGGTGCAGAGCTAAAAAGGCATTGAAGAAAAGGGAAGGAGCATAAGAAATAAAGCCTGTGCCAGGCGCGGTGGCTCACAGCTGTAATCCCAGCACTTTGGGAGGTCAAGGTGGAAGGATCGCTTGAGGCTAGGAGTTGGAGACCAGCCTGGGCAATGTAACAAGACCCCGTCCCTACAAAAAAAAAAAAAAAAAAAAAAAAAAAAAAATAGCCCAGTGTTGTGGTGCACGCCTGCAGTCCTAGCTACTCAGGAGGCCGAGGCAGGAGGAACACTTAAGCCCAGGAGCTTGAGGCTGCAGTGAGCTATCGTGCCACTACACTCCAGCCTGACTCCTCTAAAAAAAGAAAAGAAACGCAGCCAGGCGCGGTGGCTCACGCCTGTAATTCTAGCACTTTGGGAGCCTGAGGGGGGTGAATCACCTGAGGTCAGGAGTTCAAGACCAGCCTAGCACGGTGAAGACACCCCGTCTCTACTAGCCAGGTGTGGTGGCAGGCGCCTGTAGTCTCAGCTACTCGGGAGGCTGAGGCAGGAGAATTGCTGGAACCCGGGAGGCGGAGGTTGCAGTGAGCCGAGATTGCACCACTGCACTCCGGCCTTTGTGACAGAGTGAGGCTCAAAAAAAAAAAAAAAAAAAGAAAAGAAAGAAATGAAGCCTCACTTCAAGAAGTTCCAACATAGCAGGGAGGAGATGTGCAGGGAGCAGGCGGGCCGGGTGGTGGGAGAGTCTATGTTGGATACTCTGGGAAGATATCCTTGATCTGATTAATTATTAAATAATAATAATTATTAATTATTCACCAAAATGACAGACTGGATTCTAGGTACTGGGAGGACCCTGAAGTGAACCCATCCTCTGCATTGGGTCTTGGAAGATGGGGGGAAGTTGCCCAGGGAGGAAGGGAAGAAGAACATTCCAGGCAGAGGGAGAAGTCTGAACAAAAAAGGTGACTGGCCTGCTTGGAGAACAGGAAATCAATCAAGTGGCTCTAACTATAATAAAAGATAGGGAGGAGAGGTGGAAGGAGTTTGGGGAAGACTGTGAAGAGCTTTGAATGTAGAAACGGAGTTGTTCTTGGTCTTATAGGTCATAGGGAGCCCCAGTCATGAGCCAAATTTATTTTATTTATATTTTATTTTTTTTAAATAAATAAAAACATTCTGCCTTGGCCACCCGAGTAGCTGGGATTACTTGTGCCTGCCACTGTGCCTGGCTAATTTTTGTAGTTTTAGTAAAGATGGGGTTTCACCATGTTGGCCTAGTTGGTCTTGAACTCCTGACCTCGTGATCCACCTGCCTCGGCCACCCAGTGCTGGGATTACAGGTGTGAGCCACAGCACCCAGCCTTCAGGTAGTTGTTTATAGCAGTGGGACAAAGGACTAATAGACCCTCCCTTTTCTCATATAAATATCTCAGTCCTTAGATGTAGGGCCCCTGCTAACCCAGAATGATCTTGCTGTAATTTGATAACATCTGAAAAGACCCATTTCCAAATGAGACCAGATTTACAGGTACCGGAAGTCAGGACTTGAACATATATTTCTGAGGACACAGTTTAATCCTCTATGTTGGGGTTTCCATAGTTGCTCATAGTCAAGTTGAGGAAGTTTCCTTCTCTTTCTAGTTTGTTGCTGTGTTTGTTTAAACAGTGACTTATGCTTACAGAGATTTCAATAGCAATAAAAGTCTTATATGCTTATCTATGTACTTTTCATTTCCTATGCTCTTTGTTTCTTTCTGTCAATCCAGATTTTCATCTGTTATCATTTTCCTCCAGTGTGAGAAAATTATTTGATATTTTATGTAGTGCAGTTCTGTTGGTGACGAACCCTCTCAGCCTTTGTATGTCTGAAAATATCTTTATTTTATCTGTGTTTTCTTTCTTTCTTTCTTTCTTTTTTTTTTTTTGAGATGAAGTCTCACTCTGTCACACAGGCTGGAGTGCAGTGGCACAATCTTGGCTCACTGCAACCTCCACCTCCTGGGTTCAAGTGATTCTCCTGCCTCAGCCTCCTGAGTAGCTGGGATTACAGGCGTGTGCCACCACGGTTAGCTAATTTTTGTGTTTTTAGTGGAAACGGGGTTTCACCATTTTGGCCAGGCTGGTCTTGAACTACTGGACTCAAGTGATCCACCAGGCTTAGCATCCCAAAGTGCTGGGATTACAGGCATGAACCACCACGCCCAGGCTTATTTTAATAATATTTTAATAAATGACTGTTATCATATAGAAATGCTGGCCAGGTGCACTGGCTCATGCCTGTAATCACAACACTTTGAGAAGCCGAGGCAGGAAGATCACTTGAGACCAGGGGTTTGAGACTAACCTGGACAGTAAGTGAGATTCTGTCTCTATTAAAAAAAAAAAAAAAAGAAAGAAAAGAAAAAAATAGAAATGCTATTGTATATAGGCACACCTCAAATATATTGCAGATTCAGTTTCAGACCACTGCAATAAAGTGAATGTTGCAATAAAGGGAGTCACACAGATTTTTGGGTTTCCCAGTGCATATAAAAGTTATGTTTAGGGTCCGGTGCAGTGGTTTATGCCTGTAATCCCAGCATTTTGAGAGGCCAAGGCGGGCGAATCACCTGAGGTCAGGAGTTCAAGACCAGCTCAGTCTCTATAAAGATACAAAAATTAGCCAGGCGTGGTGGTGTGCACCTGTAACACCAGCTACTCAGGAGGCTGAGGCAGGAGAATCTCTTGAACCCAGGAGGCAAAAGTTACAGAGATCCGAGATTGTGCCACTACACTCCAGTCTGGGCAACAGAATGAGGTTCTGTCTCAAAATGTAAATAAATAAGTAAAAGTAAAATAATAAAAGTTATGTTTAGGCGGGACACAATGTGCCTGTAATCCCAGCGCTTAGAAGGTAAATGCAGGGGGATAGCTTGAGGCCAGGAGTTTGAGACTAGACTGGGGAAATACAGCAAGACTCTTTCTAAAAAATTAAAAATAAAAAAAATTATCCGGATGTGGTGGCACACACCTACAGTCCCAGCTACTCATGAAGCTGAGGCAAGTGGATCACCTGAGCCCAGGTGTTCAAGGTTACAGTGAGCTGTGATCAGGCCACTGCATTCTAGCCTCTTTTAGTGAGACCCTGCCTTTAAAAAAAAAGTTATGTTTACACTATTCTGTAGTCTCTTATTATTTATTTATTGTTGAGAGAGAGTCTCGCTCTGTTGACCAGGCTGGAGTGCAGTGGTGCTATCTCGGCTCACTGCAAACTCTACCTGCTGGGTTCGAGTGATTCTCCTGCCCCAGCCTCCCAAGTAGCTGGGATAACAAGCATGCACCATCACCCCTGGCTAATTTTTGTATTTTAGTTAAGATGGGATTTTACCATGTTGGTCAGGCTGGTCTTGAACTCCTGACCTCAAATGATCCACCCACCTCAGCCTTCAAAGTGCTGAGATTAGAGGTGTGAGCCATCGTGCCCAGCCTCTGTAGTCTCTTAAGTGTGCCTCCTATTACATCTACAAAAACAGTGTAGATACCTTAAATTAAAAGTACTTTATTGATTAAAAATATTAATGATTATCTGAGTTTTCAGTAAGTCATTATATTTTCGTTAGTGGAGGGCCTTGCCTCAATGTTGGTGGCTGCCGACTGATCCTGAAGGTTGAGATGGCTGTGGCAATTTCTTAAAATAAGACAATAGTGAAGTTTGCAGCATCAATTGACTTCCAACTTCACTGCAGCATGTGATGCTGTTTGATAGCATTTTCCACATAGCAGAACTTTTTTTGAAATTAGAGTCAACCTTCTCAAACCCTGCTGCTACTTTATGAACTAGGTTTTTGTGTAGTAATCTATATCTTTTGCTGTTGTTTCAACAATGTTCAGAGTATCTTCACCAGGAGTACATCCCATCGGAAGAAGCTGACTTTTTTGCTCAGTTATGAGAAGACATTGCTCATTCATTCAAGTTTGATCATGGGTTGAGCAATTCACTCCCATTTTTGGGCTGAACTTCTAATTCTAGTTCTCTTGGTAGTTCTGCTATACCTGCAGTTCCTTCGTCCACTGAAGTCTCAAACTTCCCAGAATCATCCATGAGTCACCCACCTCAGCCTCCTAAAGTGCTGGGATTACAGGCATGAGTCACCACACTCGGCCCCAACTTTTCTTCTACAGCTTCCTCACCCCTGTTGGCCTTCATAGAATTCAGGAGAGTCAGGGCCTTGCTCTGGGTTAGGTTTTGGCTTAAGGGAATGTTGTGGCTGGTTTGATCTTCTAACCAGACCACTCAAACTTTCTCTATATCAGCAATAAGACTATTTTGCTTTCTTTTCATTCATGTGCTCACTGGAGTAGAACTATTAATTTCCTTCAAGATATTTTCCTGCCCGGTGCGGCGGCTCATGCCTGTAATCCTAGCATTTTGGTAGGCTGAAGTGGGTGGATCATCTGAGGTCAGGAGTTCAAGACCAGCCTGGCCAACATGGGGAAACTCCATCTCTACTAAAAACACAAAAACTAGCCAGGTGTGGTGGTGCACACCTGTAATCCCAGCTACTCGAGAGGTTGAGGCAGGAGAATCACTGGAACCCAGGAGGAGAGGTTGCAGTGAGCCAAGATCTCACAATTGCACTCCAGCCTGGGTGACAGAGACTCCGTCTCAAGAGAAAAAAAGAAAAAGAACTTTTCCATTGTGTTCACAACTTGGTTAAGGGGAAAAGAAGCTTTTCTTTTGTTCTATCTCAGTTTTCAACATGACTTCCTCACTATGTTTAATCATTTCCAGCTTTTTATTTTAAGTGAGAGAACGTAGGACCCTTCCTTTCACTTTAACAATTAGAGGCCATTGTAGGTTTATTAATGCCTAATTTCAATATTGTTTTGTCTCAGGAAATAGGGAGACTCAAGAGGGCAAGAAGGCACAAGATGCGGGCTCAGTTGGTTAGTGAGGCAGTTAGAATACACACATTTATTGATTAAATTCACCATCTTATATGGGCACTGTGTTTGATGCCAAAACAATTGTAACGGTAACATCAAAGACCACTGATCACAGATCACCACAGCAGATACAGTAATAATGAAAAAGTGTAAAATATTGCCAGAATTACCGAACTGTGACACCGAGGTATAAAGTGAGCACGTGCTGTTGGAAAGATGCCACTGACAGACTTGCTCAACACAGGGTTGCCACAAACCTTCAATTTGTAAAAAGTGCAGTTTCTGTGAAGCACAATAAATCAAAGTGCAATATAACAGGACATGCCTATATGTACTATGTCTGATTCATACTAACTATTCAATACATAATAATTGCTATGATTAATACATAAGGCCCTACTGGGTCAAGATAAAGCTGCTTTGAAATGTAATAATATTTATGACTGCTATGTTTTTGTTTTTGAGATGGAGTCTTGCTCTGTCGCCCAGGCTGGAGTGCAGTGGCATGATCTTGGCTCATGGCAGCCTCCAACTCCTGGGTTCAAGCAATTCTCTTGCCTCAGCCTCCTGAATAGCTGTGATTACAGGGATTACAGGTGCCCACCACCACACCTGGCTAATTTTGTATTTTTAGTACAGGCAAGGTTTCACCATGGTGGCCAGGCTGGTCTCGAACACCTGACCTCAAGTGATCTGCCCACCTTGGCCTCTTAAAGTGCTGGGATTACAGGCATGAGCCACCTTGCCTGGCAAGGATTGCTGTGTTTTCCATGTTTTTTGTGTGCAAAGTACTCTATGTGTGTATCTGCTGTCTTTTGCTATGTAAGGAGATATCCCAGGTTGTAAAACAACTGTTACAATTATTACCTGTGATAATTCAGGGTGTTGAATTAGCTAGAAGGTCTTGCTTAGGGTTCCTCATATGGTTACAGTACTGGCTGAGACTGGGGACATTTCATTTTTATTTTTATTTTTCAAGATGGAGTCTTGCTCTGTTGCCCAGGCTGTTGCCCAGGCTCTGAGTGCAGTGGCTTGATCACTGCAACCTCTTCCCAGGTTCAAGCAGTTCTCCTGCCTTACCTCCCAAGTAGCGGGGACTACAGGCGTGCACCACCATGAGGGGTCATCTCAAAAGCTTCCTTAATTGCATGTCTTGTATCTAGGTTGGGAAGACTCAAATGGCTGAGGGCTGGAACAGACAGGACATCTCACAGTATAACCATGGGGTCTCTCCATGTAATCCCTCCAGCATGGTGCCTTTGAGGCAGCTGGGCTTCTTATAGGCTGGCTCCATGCTCCAAAGGCCCATATTCCCAGAGCGAGCCAGATGGGAGCTGCATCACCTTTTCTGACTCAGCCTCAGATGTCATGCAGTCTCTTCCATGACATTCTACTCCTTAGAAGTGAGCCAGGGTCGGACATGGTGGCTCATGCCAATAATCCCAGCACTTTGGGAGGTCGAGGTGGGTGGATCACCTGAGGTCAGGAGTTGGAGACCAGCCTGGCCAACATGTTGAAACCCTGTCTCTATTAAAAATACAAAAATTAGCTGGGTGTGGTGACATACACTTACAATCCCAGCTACTTGGGAGGCTGAGGCAGGAGAATTGCTTGAACCTGGGAGGTGGAGGTTGCAGTGAGCCGAGATCACACCATTGCACTCCAGTCTGGGCAACAGAGGAGGCTCTGTCTCAAAATAATAATAATAATAATGATAAGTGAGTTGGCCAGTCACAGTGACTCATGCCTATAATCCCAGCACTTTGGGAGGCTGAGCTGGGAGAATCACTTGAACAAAGGAGTTTGAAACCAGCCTGGGCAACATGGTGAAACTCCATCTTTA
>NW_022438210.1:0-17311 GCF_009761245.1 Sapajus apella | reverse complement strand
CGCAGAGCTTCCATGATCACATCCTCCTTCCCCGTCTCCACGGCTGCTGCGACCGCCCGGGGCTCCATGGCGCCCCCAGGACCCGCCTCAGCCGTTCCGGGCCGCAGATCGCCGGCCCCGCCTCGGCCCAGGGAGCTCCGCGCCGGCGCGCAGGGGAGGCCGGGACGGGGCGTGGCGGCGGCGGCGGCGCCCGAAGCCGCCGCGGCGGCCCGAAGGCGTCAGGACCCGAGTCGCACTCGACCGAACTGACCCCTCCTTGGGCCGGAATTTCCGACGGGAAAGGATCTCAGCCCCCACCTCGCCCTGCCGCGCACACACTGCCGCCCCTGCAGCGCCACAGAGCGGACGGGTGTGGACGGGGAGCCGAGGCGGGGGACTGTTCAGTCCTGGGCCGTCGGGTTCGTTAGGCGTTTGCTGGGGGACGCGGGCGAACGGCGCTCCTAGGCCCATGCTTTCGCGGAGCTTTTGTTCCGGGGGGGAAGGCACACAAGGAAGCACCAAAGGACACGAGGCTGTGCTTCAACACGGGCAGCGAGGAAACGCTGCTTTTGCCGACACCGCACGACAGGAAGTGGCCGGGAACGGGGCTCCTGCTCCGGGGGCCTGCCCCAGGCACGTCTCCTTCCCCGGCCGTAGGACCGAACCCACGGAGGCGTCCACCCCACGCCGTAGTCTCGGCACTGAGCAAACGGCCCCGCCCACGTTCACAGGAACAACAAACGTCACATCCGCCGTGGCGCACACCCGTAATCCCAGCACCGGGGGAGGCCGAGGCGGGAGGGCTGCCTGAGCCCGGCAGGCGGAGGATGCAGTGAGCCGAGATCGCGTCACTGCACGCCAGCCTGGGACGGTGCGGAAACTAAAAGCCACATCCGTGCCCGCGCTCCCGCGACCGGCGGTTCCCGACTCCCGGCCCTCAGCCGGAAGTCAGCGAGTTCAAGGCGGAAGGGGCGTGGTCTTTCCGGGGCGTGGTCTGCGCGGGAGGCGGGGCCGGAAGTCCTGCCCCTTGACTGCGCCACGTCCGAGGCGGCGACGGCCGCGTAGGTGTCGGCGTTAGGAGCCGGGGAAGGCACGATGGCGGACTGGGCTCGGGGTGAGCGCGAGAGAGCGGAGTCGTTGGGGCTGGGCCGGGCCGGGCCGGGCCGGAGCCGACGCTGTTGCCTGCAGAGCCGCGTGCGCCTGCCCCTGGCCCCTCTAAACTGTCGTCGGCGGAGAGGACCCTGTCACGGGGGCGAATCGGATCCTTCCGGGTCCGAGGGGAGTGGGGTTTCTGCCGGCCCTGCTGCTAGGACGGAAGGCGGGCGGGGCGGCCCAGCCTCTCCAGCGAGGGGTCGGGCAGCTGCGGGGTCCCCCAACTCCCCGCCACTCCCTGTGAGATCGTTCTGCATGGGTTCCGGGTGCGGGAGCCTCGGCATTCGGCGGGTCCCGGGGCCAGGCCCTAGGAGTGCAGGCCGGGCACTGTTGGTGTCCAAGCAGGCGTCTGCTGACTTGGGCCTCGATGGCCCCGGTCCTCCTCCTGGAGCCCGTGTTCTTGTCTGCACAGTTGGATATTGATGTTTGCCTCTCTGAGTTGCTATGATGATTAAAGGAATTGATGAACATGAGGAGTTGAAAGGGCGCTGGCACCCATTCCTTACATTGAAGCTAGGCAGGAGGCGGTTCTCACCCACCTGATGTGACAGAAATTCCTTGTCACTTGGCCCAGCCTGTCACAGGCCAGGCCTCTGCAAGTACTGTGCTCTGGGTGTTGCGGGGAAGCTCTCTGTGGGATGCAGGCCAAGGATCCCTCTCTTGGTCGAACTCAGCTCCCATCTTGGGGAATTGGGAGCTTGGCTCAGCCATTTTGTGTGCGGTAAAGAGCCTTCTCAATGTTCTGTCCTGGTTCTTTGCCATCTCTTCAGGAGCCAGCTCTAAAGTCGTCCCTGCAGGAGCCTTTCTGCTGGATACTTTTCCCAAGTCTTTCCTACACTTTTACACAGATGGCGACCTCCATGGATGCAAGTGTCACATCTTACCAGCATCCCAGGGCTGGGTCCAGTTTCTGCTACGCTGTATCGGAAACTGCTGGCTGCACCGAGCCTGTTGTGGGTGCTTGCCCATCCCCACCTGGATGTGTACACAGGGCATGTGTTCACATGACAGGCGCTTACACACGTCGTCCTTTATGCAGCCTGCCTTACATGTGCAAGATCTACCTGCTGGAACCTGGGTTAGGGCCCTGTGTCTGCCACCTGCCCAGCAGACACAGGGCCCAGTCCCCCTGGATTTCCAACTCACCCAGATGTGGTTGGAGCGAGAGGGGTCAGGGGCCGTGCTCACAGGTGGATGCAACCCCTCAGCCTCTCTCTCTTCTCAGCTCAGAGTCCTGGTGCTGTGGAAGAGATACTAGACCGGGAGAACAAGCGAATGACCGACAGCCTGGCCTCCAAAGTCACCAGGCTCAAATCGGTCAGTGGTGGTTTCCTGTCCTCTTATCTCTACCGGGTGCCCTTGGGGAGTGGGGATCAGAGGAATGGCAGACAGCCCAGAGGAGTTTCAGGCAGTTTTCCATCCCCCTGGTCCAATTTGTGGCTGTGCTCACCCGCATGACGCCCCACCTGGATCTCTGTCTGGCAGAGTTGGTGGCAGGGCTTGTCTGGTCTGGGGAGGGTGAGTGCTGCATTATGTGTCTGCCCTGGCCCAACCCTGCCCTCTCTGTGCTGAACAGCTTGCCCTGGACATCGATAGGGACGCAGAGGATCAGAACCGGTACCTGGATGGCATGGTAAGGGCCTGCCCCAGCACTACTTGCTGCAGAGCCTACAGTGTCTCCTTCAGCACTGGTGCGGGTGGGCGGTCAAATCACCACTTCTGTGTGATCTTGCTGGGATTCCTCCCTTAGGACTCGGATTTCACAAGCATGACCGGCCTGCTTACAGGGAGTGTGAAACGCTTTTCCACAATGGCAAGGTCTGGGCGAGACAACCGGAAGCTTCTGTGTGGCATGGCCATGGGTCTAATTGTGGCCTTCTTCATCCTCTCCTACTTCTTGTCGAGGGCAAGGACGTGAACCAGTGGGAGCTGGTGTCTGTGGGTGCCAAGGGCAGCCCAGGTCTTCCTGCCTGGCGTCTTGGGCTCCAGAGAACTTACTGCAAAATACTCCTTTGAAATTACAGTCGTGGGTTAGGAATCTTATTCCTGTGGGGCAGGAGGCTGTGGCAGTCTGTGACCTGATGAGCTCATGTTGGTTGATCCCATGTGTGGAAGGGACTCTTTCTTTTGGGGAAACCAAGGGCCAGCTCTTCCCCCCTCCCCCAGGTGCTAGAGACACCAGCAGAGTTGAGGCCACAGCATGTCTAGAGGAGCCAGGTCCGAGCACAGCAGCTGTTGAATCCCAGACAGAGCCACTTGAGGCCTGCAGCCTTTCTCCCAGCTCTTGGGACTGTGACATCTTAAGGCTCCACGGTTGTGTCCTTGTTGGGGTGAGGCCATGTCCGTGATCCCAGGTGCCTGGAGCTGACACAGGAAGGGACTGTGAACCCTGAGTGAGTGCCATCTCCGACTGAGGCCTCTCAACCTGGAGATGACAGTTACTTCTGGCCACGGTTGCTAAGCACGGGCAGACCAGTGTGGGCTGCCCTGCTGTGAGTTCTCTCTGCCTGCTCTCCAGTCCTGCGGATGAAGTGAGACCCCTGGGGAGAACGGGGGTGTGGACGGAGTGAACTGCAGCCTTGGCCTAGCCACTGGGCCTGGATCGTTCTGGGTCATGTGACTATGTATCTAGGAGCAGAAACTTGCATTTTCAGGATTCAGGATCAACCCAGCACCAAAGATGTGTTTTCAGGAGAACAGACCCAGAAGTGGGCCTGTTTGGCATTTCAGAGTCAGGCAAACCATGCAGGGTCAGGGAGCGTCTGTGGGTCTACACAGCAAGGTTCCTATGAGGACTCTAGTTGCTGCCTAGCTTGCTGGTAACTTTTGCCCCTCTGCCAAGCCCTGCCAGGCTCCCTTGACTGATGGTGCTTCGTGCCATCCTCCTTGTCTCCAGCCTCTGCAGGATGCCCGCTCTACCCACCTCTCCCTGGGCCGGGCTCATGTTCAAACCACTGGACTGGCAGGGAAATCACTTCTTCCCACCTCAAGATGAGGTCCCAGCCCCCTTGTCTTGGCGTAAAAACACCTTTAAAGTGCGAGTCATGTGCTTCTGTGCCCTTCTTTGTCCTGTTCCAATCTTGTGCCTCCCAGTCACTCCCTGGGGACTATGGGCTCACTGTCGCCCCACCCGTGGCCACACCATGTGTCCTGTCCATCCTGAACTGCCTCGGAGCTCCAGGCTGACCAGAGACAAGCCACAGCCTGGCACCTGCAGCCCCACTTTGCTCACCCTTCCCCTCCCTTCCTTCTCCCTACACACAGCAAGCCCCTTTCTCCACGCACGCTCACCGTAGCCCCCTTCCTTGTGACGTGGCTGAGACTGTCAGCCTCCCGGAGGAGTGGAGTCCGCCTTCTTACTCCCTCATGCAGTGCAAGCCCGCTTCTCACCCAGCAAGGTCTACTCAACTGCCTCCATTCTCTGGGGCTTTGCTGTTGCCCTGAAACCGAGCTGGGCTGGTGTTGCTCCCAGCTTGCTGCCCCCTCCTCAGGTGTCCCTCTGCAGACCCCTGTCATTCCTCAGGCACCAGTGTCCTTGCCTGCCATGGCTTGCCTTAGTCCTCTGCTCATCAGGGGCTTGTCCCCTGGTCACCAGGCTGGTTGCAGCTGCCTGCATTGTCTCCCAACTCTTCATCCCCCATATTGTCCTGGGCCATTTGGGGCCAACCTCCACTTCTGGGGAATGTGACTGAGCTGTGGGAACCGAACTGGACCCCGGTGATCTTTCTGTAGTGGTGCCCGCTCATCTTGCTGAGGCAAACTGGGAAGTTAGGCTGCAACTCGGGTGGCCTTCGTTAGGGAGGTGCTTTGTTGTCTCAGACACACACTGTGTTCCCTCCCAGTCTCCATCTCCACAGCCCTTTGCAGCCCTCCCAGGTACTTCGGGGTCTGGGCTGGACTTCCTTTCTGGTTTCCTTTTCTGCATCTTTTGCTGTATTAAGATCCCGCAAAGGGAGAGTGGCAGCCCTGCTGCTGCTGTGCCAGACCAGTTTCCTGAGGGGCCTGATGCTAACCCTCAGCCCCAGGCACCTGACCTTGTAAAAGAGCGGGGTTTGCTGACTGTGATCCCTGACACCAGTAGAACCAAAAAGGATCTTGGGGGCCCATGATGAGAGCCAGGGTTACCCACTCTGCCAAGGGAGGAGGGAGTGCTAGGTTCTATCCCATAATTTCAAGACAAAACACGTAAACAATAAAAATTTGTCATAAATATGATTTCATGAAGAACTGATCGTATGGTGTCTGTTGTCATTTCCTTGGGATTTGAGGGAATTTTGTGTGTGGAGCTCACCCTGGTCCACAGGCTGGCCATGGGCAGTGGTGCCATAAACCCTCTCCCTTCCCGTCAGGGTTGGCTTTGGGCAGAGCAGCCACAGACTCACCCACTTCCTGCTGTGTTACCCTTCCCTGCCCACGTTCCTGAAATGCAGATGGGGATCCTGAGGGCACAACCACACAGGAAATAAGTGAGTAGGCCAAGCGAGGTGGCTCACCCCTATAATCCCAACACTTTGGGAGGCTGAGGAGGGTGGATCACCTGAGGACAGGAGTTCGAGACCAGCCTGACCAAAATGGTGAAACCCCATCTGTACTAAAAATATAGAAAGTAGCTGGTGTGGTGGTGCTTGGCTGTAATTCCAACTACTCAGGAGGCTTCGGCAGGAGAATCACTTGAATGTGGGAGGTGGAGGTTGCAGTGAGCCGAGATGGCACCACTGCACTGCAGCCTGGGCGACAGAGACTCCCTCTCAAAAAAAAAAAAAAGCCCCCAAAAAGCGGGTAAACAAGAATACGCAAGCTGGCATGATCACAAGTAAGAGTCAGCAGCTGTATTGTGCTTTGTACAGGTGCAGGGGATGGTGCCACAGCTGTGTCTGTCAAGGCTGCCCATCCTAAAGTGACCTCCCCAAAAGGCTGAGTTGAGATCCAGGCACCACTTCTTGAGGCCTGGCCTTGGACTCCTGGGCAGCCTCTGGAAATCCCCCTCTTCAGGCCCAGCCCGTACCCTACCTTCCCTGTCCGTGTCCTCCTACTCCCCGTGGTGCCCACTGATGCGTAGCAGGCCACCCTAAAACTGCACTTAAAATTGCAACAGTTTATCATGTCTCATTGAATTTGAGACAGGGCACTGCTTCAGGGTTGGCCGCTTTTGCTCTACAATGTGGAGGCCTCACTGTAAGATGTGGTCCTGGGGCTGCTTCCATCTGAAGGCTCAGTCACACGTCCAGAGGTCAGTGCTGGTGAGTGGAGGGCCTGGCTGGGCCGACTGCCTGGGATGATGAGTTCAGTCTCACCATGCTTAAGCTTCCTCACATGATGGCTGGTACTGGAGCAAACATGGACACAGTGGTAAGGGGTGGGGGCGGGGGTGGGCACTGCTATCCAGGCAGAAGCTGTTTCTTTGGTACAGTGCATGCCTAGCATCAGAAGCCAGGTGGCATCAGTTCTGCCATACCTCATTATTCAGGACAGTCACAGGCTGCAGTCCAGATTCAAGGGGAGGGACACAGCATTGTTCAGAGGTGACCAACACAGCTGTGGCTGTCTTTGGGGTTCAAGGCAGGCAGTATCGGGAGGGACAGGCGTGGAGCAGGGTGTCTGAGGCACTCAGGCCCTCCCATCTCACCAAGCTGACCCTGGGCCCTAGAAGCCAGGATGGGACCCTGTGTGGGCAAGTGCTGACAGCCCATGGGGGCTCCTTTCTGTAAAAGCTTGATCCTTCCACCAAGACACACCCTTCATTAATGCAAGCTGATTTATTAAATACTTTGGGCACAGCAGAAAACAAGACAGCAAATGGTAAAACAGCGTAGAAAAAAATAACTGGTTGCAATCATCCAAACAAGCGTGCTCTGCCCTGCGGGGCCAGCTGGCCCAGCCCAGTGGGTGAAGACGGCCTGGAGCTCCGTGGCCCAGTGAATCTTGTGCAGATGTTGGGCGTGATGGGGCACAGCAGGGCTGGGCTATTCCACGTCAACCACCAGGGGTGTCATGTAATCAGAGTGTTTGATGCCGAAGGTGACAATGGGGGCGCAGGGCTTGGTCAGGGTCACCTGGGAGAGGAGGGGCTATGAGAGGAGCCAGCACCCCCATATGCAGTTCTCTACCCTGGCTGGGGCTGGGCCACTGTCCTTCCTGAGCCTGGGGCCAAGGCGGCCAGAAGCTACACTCCCAGGTTTGAACACAGAGCACTCAGCAGTGGTAGCTGTCAAGTGTCTAAGGAAAAGGGCAGGGCCTCTGCTTCCCTGTCGCTGAAGGATTACCTGTGGGGCTGGTGCAGGGTCCCAAGGGTGGAGGTGCTTCCCGTCCCCACCCTAACTCTCCACCCCCTCTTGGCTGTGTCCTTCACAGCCTGACCCTGTTTCCCCTCCTCTGTGTCCCAACCCTCCTCCCCTGCTCTTTCCTGCACATCCCTTTGGGCCAGGGCCCCCACCCCACCCTGACCCCTCTGGGCTGTGCTCTTCCTGGACCTTCTCAGGGCTGTGGGCGCCTGGTCCTGGCTTGAGGGTCTTGTCCCCTGGAGGCTCTACACGGGCAGCCATGGTGTACTGTGGAGCCTTGAACTTGGTCACCTGCATGTCAGTCTGGCGGTAGGCTGCGGGACCTGGGGTCTGAGAGGCAAAGGAGGCTCAGACAAGCTCAGCCTACTCTGGGCGCGTGGCCCTAGACAACAGAGAGCAAACTTGGACAGAGGGTTTCAGGCCTGAGTCAACAGAGCCAGCTACAAGTCTGTGCCTGTGCATCAGGGTCCCCCTCTGTGTTCTGTCACCCTGCTTGTGGGGCACCTTCTCAGGCGGGGGCTACTTCCTCGATTTCAGCCTCACGCTGGCTATGACATCCCCAGAGTGTACCAGTCCTGGGAACATCTCTGAGCATGTGTGAGAGGCCTGCTTCCAGCGGGTCGCTGTCCCATTGGACTTGGGGGCCTGGGGCTGGTGACATCGACACCGACAAGGGCTGCTGGGTGCCGTGACACGGTTTCCCCATCTCAGGCCCCTCAAGCTCTCGGGCACATGCCCACCCGAGGCCTTTGCACTGGCTGTTTCTGAAACCAGGACCCTCCTCCCCAAAATAGGTCATGGCTTATTTTTTCTTCCTCCTCTTTCCATGCAACCGTAGCTAAGACTGCCTGTTACCCTCCAGACAGCGCCGTCCTCTGCTGGGGCCTGGACCTCCTCACCACTGCAGTGTCACCCCAGCACGTGGGGGATAGGGGGCTACCCCAGAGGATAGGGGGCTGAGGGGCTTCGGCAAGGCAGGGCTGAGCTGGCGGGTCCTGGGTTGTGGGGGAGGTTGGGGGGCAGCTCTCTGTTCTCAGCTGGGGGGACCCTTGCCTTGTGTAGGTCATCGCTGAAGCCGCCCAGCTTGCTGCGGCCCTTGATGGAAAAGGAGGGCTGGGAGACCTTCCCGACAGTGTGGGGCCCCATCACCACGGGCAGCATGTACGCAGCGGGGCCTGCAGGGTGGACGTGTTCCTCAGGCCGGAACAGGGCCCACTGCCACTTCCCTGGGGCTTTCCCCCAACCCTGGAGATCAGCCGTCAGGCTGCCCCGTCTCACCCACCCCACCCAGGATCCCCAGATCCGTTTGGCTGAGGATCATTGGGGCTGCTGCAGACCTGGGGTGCTGTCCACTCGGAACGTCTTTGTCCGAGCAGAGATGGAGTGGCTGGGCGCTGAGTCGAACACGAACTTGGTGGATTTCTCTGGAAAGTAGTCACCTGGACAAGGAGCCAAGGGGGTGCTGGGACAACAAGCAGGTGGGTGTGCAGCCCTGTTTGGGGGCTCAAGGAGGGCTCCCCAACATTCTAGGCATGGGGCCTCTGGGCTCCAACACAGGTGGTGACCAGGTCTGGTCAGGGGGTGTCCAGGATGGAAATGCTGACCTCGGGGCTGGGGAGACAAAGGCCATTTTTGAGCAGGGAGAGTGGGGTCTGACATGGGCTTGCCAGAGAAAGGTCCAGGCTGGAGCTGGGCTCTAGGGTCAGAGTCTTCTCTGCCCAGGTGTGATGGCAACCCCTCAAGAGAGAAAGATAGGACAGGAGGGGCGGGATAGCTGAGCTCACACCCTTGCAGACATGAGGTTAGGGGGACCCAGCAGGGAGGGGCAGGCTGGAGGCTGCATAGGGCAGGAGCCTGAGCGGGGATCACTAACCTGGGCCAGGGGTCAGCATGGTCTTGGTGTGGTAGCGCCCCAGGATGGAGTAGGCAGGGCCAAGGTCCTTGCCAGTCCTCAGTATCCTGGGGTTTACATTGTAGCGGGGCCCTGGGGAGCAGTTCTCTGCCAGGAGCATGGGGGCCCCACGGAAGCTGTAGGCTGGTGCGCGTAGCTTGGTGGGTGTGTGCTTCATGAAGCCTGTGGACGCAGTGGGCCCTGAGCAGCCGGGAGCCTAACCTGCCCTTCTCCCCGCTGGGAGTTGGGGATTGAGCCCCAGGCCCTCCCTGGACCCCCACCCTCAGGCCTTCCCCAGGCCACCCACCCTCCTGCTTCCTGACCCTCCCCACAGGCTCTCAGGCTCTTACCTGTTGTTGGTGGAATCAGGTACTTGGGTCCAGGGCTGCTGTAGAGGGCCATGATGGGTCCCCGGGGGCGATGGGGTCTCCAGGTGCCCATCCATACCTCCTCCGTCATGGCCAGCTCTGTCTACAAATGAGAGGGTTTCCAGGTGCTGGGAGGCCCGGCCCTAATGTCCCCGTCCCTGCTTCTGCTGACACTGAAGAGCAGAGCTGCTGAACCTGTACAGGGTTCTCAGTGGGGGGGGCTCCAGCTGGGAGCCAGGAGTTTGGGAGGGTGGGAGCTTTCCGCATAGGACTGTGAACGCCTCACCAGCTTAACCCTAACCCAGAGCTGCTGTCCATGGTGGCCCTCTACTCACAACGCTTCTCGGCTGTAAGGAGACCCTGGCCCAGTTTCTCCTACTTGGAGTGGTGATCAAAGGTGGGGAACGTCTTGGTTGAGGCTGTGCTGAGGGGCAGGGAGGGGTCTGCCTAGGAGGGGGCTGTAACTTCTTCGGTGCAGGGACAGCGCTCCAGGCAGCCTACGGTCCCATCCTTGGAGACTGTCCTGTCCCCTCTGGTCTTGGTGCCAGGGAGTTCCTGCAAAAGGAGCATGGAGAGGAAGGCCTCCCTCTCTCCTCAGGGGCTTACAGAACTGGGGAGAGGTCCCCACTCTAAACTCTAGAATGTGGCTCTGTGCTCTGTGGGATGACAGGTTCTAGATTACTGTCAGTGTGACCAAGACAATGGCCTCAGCTTTAGATCCCCTCACCAGAGCTCACCACCAGGTACCCCTTACCATGTCCCCTCACCAGGTCCCCCCAACAGATCACCTCTAAATGTCCCCTTACCATGTCCTCTCACCAAGTTCTCCCTCATCAGGTTCCCCTCGCCAGGTCCTCCTTCACCATGTCTCCTCACCAGGCCTCTTTAGCAGGCCCCCCCTCACCAGGTCCCCCCACCAGACCTGCCTCACCAGGTCCCACCTCACCAGGCCCCCTTACCAGACCCTCCCTCACCAGGTTCCCCCACCAGACCTGCCTCACCAGGTTCCCTCACCAGGTCCCCCCTCATTGGGTCCCCTCACCAGTTCCCCTCACCAGGCCCTCCCCACCAGGTCTTCTCATCAGGTGCTTCTTACCAGGTCCCCTCACCAGACCCCCCTCCTCAGGTTCCCTCACCAGGCACCACCTTACCAGTCCCCTCACCAGCTCCCCCATAACCAAGTCCTGCAGGGCACTCTCCCTAGGGCTCCCTCAGCCATGGCCTCCCTGCCAGGCTCAGACAGGACAGAGGTGTGGAGAGGAGGGCTGGGGCAGTGAAGTTTCAGGGCTCAGCACTGAGGATGGCTGAGGACGTGGCAGTTCCACTCAGCTGTGCCCCCGGAAGAGACCAGAGATTTAGGCCACTGAGATGCTGGACGGTTCTGGCTATGGCAGAGCCTGGGATCTGGGGTCAGGGTCCGTGTGGCTGTGGTGGGCGTGAATCGGCGTGGGCGCTGCTGCTGCCCTGGCTGACCTCAGAGGCTGCTCACCTGCGGCTCCCAACCCCCTTGGACACAGGTGCACCTTTTTCTCGGCCTTGTCAGGGGTCCTTTTTGGGGCCCAAGCTCCTCCCAGTGTCTTCCAGGCAGACTCTTTTCTTGGGCGACTTTGGGAAGAGAGATTGTTCTGAAACCCGCTGGACTTGGGCCGCCTGTGTGACTGTGCGTTTGCTGTGCACGGCTACTGCCTTACGGCACCAGCGTTCAGATGCTGAGCACCCCTGCCCTGACCTAGCCTGTGGGCAACAGGGGGTCTGTGCCCACCCAGTTCTGGACACTTCCTGTGTCTGGGGCTCCCTGCCCCTCCCACCTCATACCGCTGCCTCTGCCGCCCGTCTCCCTCTGGACGCCCTGTGTCCACGTGGCGCTGTCTGGCTCTGTGCTGTCCACCTACCTGCGTGGTGTGTGCCTGGATTTGCATTTTGGGTCTTGCCTGTGGTGTGCCTGCCCCTGTGTGGACCCTGTGTCTGTGTGTCCCTCTGTGTGGGTGACCTTCACATGTGTGCTCCTTGAGCGGGACCTGATGTATGTGGGTCTATGTATGTGGCTCTGTCAGGGGAGAGGCAGGAATCAGAGCCTGCGCTGCAGAAGGCTTTATTGATTAATGGTTTGAGGTGAATTTCCATGTGGGGAGGTGGTGGTGGGCGGCATGTCCATGGCTGCTTGTGTGGTACGTCCTATGGCTGAGCCTCGTCTGAGGTCCACTTAGGCACTGTCCGCATTGCCCAGCACTTGCACCTGGAAGGCAGAAACATGGGCTGAGAGCTGTGATCAATAACTGGAGAGCCACAGCTCCATCAGGCAAGCAAGACCCTCGGTGGGGGGTCTGGCATATTGCTGGCCATCCCCTTCCAGTAGCCAAGGCTGTGTGTGCGTGCATGATGGCGTGCACACATGTGGGTGTGCGTGTGCATGTGTGAATGTCTACACGTGTGCCTGCGGTGTGTGTTCCATGCCTCCACCTGTGTTTGCATCTCTGTGTGTGCACGTGTGCCTGCTGACTGGGGAGGAGCAGGTCTTTGGCGTCTGGGGGCTGCTCTGTGGACAGGAGGTCTGGGGTGTCCACCTCGGCTGGCTGATGTGGGTACAATGTCTGTGGGTGGTGGGATGTGTGTGGCTGTTGTGTTGGGTGGTCTTGGTAAGGCTTCAGGTCTTTAGGGAACGGGGCGTCCCCACAGCCCCCATACCAGCAGTTGGACCAGCTGTGCTTTGTGCATTGGCTGCAGGCCATCTATGCAGGACTTGAGCTCCGTCAGGGCTGCCTTGGCATCCTCGTTGACACTGTACTTGCCCAGGGGCCCCTCATAGAGCTCCTCTGGGGTCCCCACCAGCAGTGTTTGTAGGAAGTCCATGAAAAACTCAGCGTTGTCCTCCCCTGTGGCCAGCCCTGCATCACAGGTGAGATGGTGCCAGGACAGGACAGCACGACTGGTGTAACCCAGCCCTGCATGCATCCCAGGGCTCCAACCTCCATGGTCTCCAGACCCTCCCCGTCAATGCCCACCTCTCCTCCCCATGTCTTCCTCCACAGCACCCTCAACTCCACCTTGCCCAAAGACCTCCACGTCCCTTAATCTTAGCTGCTCCAGTTTCCACTCAGCGTTCCCTGGGATCACCAGGGAAGGAAAGTTAAGCCTCTGGTGTGGGAGAAATCTGATCCCTTGAAGGGTCAGGTCAGGCTGGACTGGGCTGGGGTTGGGTCAGCTGGGCTGTCTTTAGTTGGGGTGTAATTGGGTGGGGACTGGTTCTGTAGGGTCCTTGCCCACCTCTGTGACAGGTGCAGGTGGAGTGTTCACTGCACGGACCTGATGCCAGGATTTTACCTCCTCAGGCACCCCCAACCCCCTCCTGCCCGCTCCCAAATGTTCTGGAAGCCCCAGTGGCACAGACTCACCACAGATGCAGAACAGGGTGAAGGCCACCAGTAGGAGAGCACTGCTCCCCTTCATGCTGGCAGCCTCAGGAGCTGCCTGCAGCCAGAATCCGGGGATTTTATGCCTCAGCGGGCAGCACCTCTCCTAGAGGGTGGGCCGGACCTGCCCATTAGGACCTGGCAGCCAGCTCAGGTGAGGGTTGTCACATCCCTGGTCCCCAGTGGGTGCCAAGTAGCAACAGGCTTGGGGTGGCTTTAGGGTGTGTGTGAGAGAGAACAGGTGTGGGAGGAGGGAACGCTGGTGAGGGAGGCCGTGCCAGCTGGTCAGTGAAGAGGGCAGCAGGGCCTGGCCACCAAGGGCCTCTAGTCGTGCCTGCCCTTGAGACCGAGGGTGGTGGGATCTGGGCTTGGTCTCAGGCCTTTCTTTTGAGGCGGGAATCCCTCCTCTTCTCAGTGTGCTGTGTGATCTGGGTCTGCACCTGGGGGTCTCCAGTCAGGCAGGGGCCTCCTCACTACTCAGAGTGGGGGTGGCCGACTGGGGGAAGGGGCTGCAGATGCGAGAGTGGACATAGCCGTAGGATGAGCTGGGGGCTGAGGATCTACGGGGTGAGAAGCAGCCTGGAGGAGAGGAGGTGGCCTGAGAGGGCCCGAGGGACATGGAGCTGGCTGTGCCGGGGCCAGGTCTCAGCAGGGTGAGGAAGGGACAGGCTGGGGGTACGTCTTCTGTCAGCAGCCAGGCCAGCAAAGGTTGAGGGCCCTGGGGTAGAGGTCCCAGGACATACCACAGTGGACACAGGAGGTTGGGACACCTGGGGCCACCAAACAAAACCACCACAAGAGCAGCCTTAGGAGGAGTGTGCCAGTCCAGCCCTCCCACTGAGCCGCTGGCCCAAATCAGAAGGGGCCCTGCTGCCACCTGGTGGCTGAAGGCGTCCCCAGCCTCCTGGGCCACACACACGCAGTCTCCGTGGAGACCAAGGTCCTTGTTCCCCGGAGGACCCCTGTAGCACCAGAGATTTCCACCTACTTCAAACAATCAGATAAAATCCCATCCTGGACAGAGCCTGTGGGATGGAAACAGGGTTAGGGTTAGGGTTACAGTTAGAGGGTCAGAGTTAACGGTTACGGATAAGGTTGGGGTTAGAGGTTAAGGGTTACAGTTAGGGTTAGGTGTTCGGTTTAGCATTAGGGTTGGTGGTTAAGGGTTAGGGTTGGTGTTAGAGTTTAGGGTTAGGGGTTAGGGGTTGGGATTGGGGTTTAGGATTAGGGTTTAGGATTGGGGTTTAGAGTTAGGGTTTAGTGTTTTGGGTTTGGGGTTAGGGGTTAGGGATAGGGTTGGGGATGGCGTTGGGGTTAGGGTTTGGATTAGGGGTTAGAGTTAGGGTTAGGCCTTAGGCATAGGGTTGGGGTTTAGAGTTAGGGCTAAGGGTTAGGGATTAGGTTAGGGTTAGAGTTAAAGGTTAGAGGTTAGGTGTAGGGTTAGGGTTAGGGTTAGGATTAAGGGTTAGGGGTTAGGTTTAGGATTTAGGGTTAGGGTTAGGATTTAGGGTTAGGGGTTAGGGTTAGGATTAAGGGTTAGGGGTTAAGGTTAGGGTTAGGATTAAGGGTTAGGGTTAGGGTTAGGATTAAGGGTTAGGGGTTAGGTGTAGGGTTTGTTTGAGGGGTTTTGCTTGGGGTGGGGGTGCGGGTGAGGGTGACAGTAATAAGCAGATCAGTGAAAGCAATTCTGCTTCACGTCAATAACAACTTTCTCCAACTCATTTTTTCTCAACCAACTTATTTTTCCAGCAGTAGAATCCAGGTTCTGGAAGAACATGGCCTCTTCCAACCGATGAATTCCAGCCTTCTAAAGAACCTAGTGACTTTTCGCACCTTAAGTCTGTGAAATCCTCCTGTTTTCACCAGTTCCTGGGGGCAGCCCTCATGTCTGTCCACCGTGGCACTCCCAGCGTTTTGCACATGCACATCACAGACAGAATCCACGTTGTGAAAGTGATCAGCTCTTTCCACACAGGAAAGAGCACTTCTAATGACAGACATCAGAGGAAGCTACATGGAGGTGGTGGCATTTAAACAGGGTCTGAAAAATGAGCGGAGTTTCAAGTAAAGGGGTGCGAGCTGGGGAGAGGCTGAGGGAAGAGCATGAAAGAAGGTGTGCAGAGGAGCAGGTGACAATGAGTGGAACAGAGCAGCTCCTTCTGGATCTCCTCTTCTATTGCTTCTGCTGGATGAGATGACACCTGCTCAGCCATGCTTTGAGGTTAGAGCTTAGATGACTTGCCCAGTGTCAGGAGCTACTAAGGAGGAAGAGGTTGTGGGATTTGATCCAGACTATGTGCTGTTAGCCATTCTAGTGCCCTCTTAATATAAGACAAATCTAAATATGAGTAAGCTCCAAAATATACAGCACTGATTTGCAACGCCATGTGGGTCAATCAGCAAAAAACCAGTGTGGAACAAAACCTGTGTATTCACTTACCCAATCCTCCTTTCTGGGCTGCTAATACAGAGGGGTGGGCAGTGGGGCACAGATACACGACCATGGGAAGACCCGCAGGAACAAGGGTATTTCAAACCTTGAAGGAGACAATCCATCCATGAGAAATCGCTCCATGAGTCTGTAAGCAGAACAGGCAACGTGGTCACATG
Source organism: Sapajus apella (assembly GCF_009761245.1). Classification (NCBI taxonomy): domain Eukaryota; kingdom Metazoa; phylum Chordata; class Mammalia; order Primates; family Cebidae; genus Sapajus; species Sapajus apella. The sequence goes on along the minus strand of NW_022438210.1, from coordinate 1,620 downwards.
GCGTATCCATCTCCCCATTGTCCCAAACCTTTTTTCCTTTTTTTTTGAGACAGAGTTTCACTCTTGTTGCTCAGGCTGGAGTGCAATGGCACAATCTCGACTCACCGCAACCTCTGCCTCCCAGGTTCAAGCAATTCTTGTGCCTCACCCTCCTGAGTAGCTGGGATTACAGGCATGTGCCACTACACCAGCTAATTTTTGTATTATTAGTAGAGATGGGGTTTCTCTATGTTGATCAGGCTGGTTTCGAACTCCCAACCTCAGGTGATCCGCCTGCCTCAGCCTCCCAAAGTGCTGTGATTACAGGCATGAGCCATTGTCCCAAACGTTATCACCTTGAGGCGGAGTCTCACTCTGTTGCGTAGGCTGGAATGCAGTGGTGCAATCTTGGCTCACTGCAACCTCCGCCTCCCAGGGTCAAGTGATTCTCCTGCCTCAGCCTCCCAAGTATCTGGGATTATAGGTGTGCACCACCGTGCCTGGCTTATTTTTGTATTTTTAGTAGATGCGGTTTTGCCATGTTGGCAAGGCTAGTGGAGGACTTTTTTAATGACCCAGACCCTCTCTGGGCCTGGTATTTTTTCCCTAATCTCCCAACATACTCGGATTTGCCCACTGCGCTGTCTCCCAGGTGGATGATCTTCACGTTGTCATCAGCATCCTATTTCGCTTGGTCCAGCTCACTTGGTTTAGTTTTGTCATCTGCCATTGGCTCCTAGCTGTAGAGAGAGGTCCAGCCCAGGGGGGCGGTGGTGTGGGGGGTTTGTCTGGGAAGATCAACAAGAGGCTGCTGTTAGAGATAAGTCCCCTCAACCAAATGTATTTCTTTCTTTTCCTGGACAGGAGGGACAATAAGCCAATGAGAGAGGGGCCCGAGAACGCACACCGTTCTCCATTCACCACCAACTTGCCTACCACATGCTGTACATACAAGATTCTCTTAGGGTGGTTTTTCTTACGATATCTTCCTACTGCAGGTATGCTTAAGCTGACACCTCCCACCCCCACCTGGAGAGACGATATTCTGTATTGACAAGTTTTTCTTCTTTTTTGAGATGGGGTCTTGCGCTGTCATCCAGGCTGGAGTGCAGTGGTGCGATCTTGGCTCACTGCAACCTCCACCTCCCAGGTTCAAGCGATTCTCCTGCCTCATCTTCCCCTAGCTGGGATTACAGGTGCCTGCCATCATGCCCAACTAATTTTTACATTTTTATAGAGACAGGGTTTTACTATATTGGTCAGACTGGTCTCGAACTGTTGACCCAAGTGATATTCTCACCTCGGCCTCCCAAAGTAATGGGATTACAGGCATGAGTCACCGTGCCCAGTCTGTATTTACAAGTTCAACATACAAAAGTTTCCTCACTTGTAAAACAGGAACAAAAAAACAGTGCCCATGTCGTGTAAGACACCGTCTGTTAGAAAGCCTGAGCTCTCATGACTGAATGGCACTGACCGCACAGCCAGAGATGCCTGCCCCACACCTGTGATCCTCTGCCTTCTTCATGCCTCTTACCTCTCCTTCATTTTCCATCCTACTGTAATCTGTAACTGCCTCTCCCTCCCTCAACACGGGCAGTTCCCCTAACCCTCTTCTCTAGGGGTGTTTCAGCCTTTACT
>NW_022438209.1:0-17331 GCF_009761245.1 Sapajus apella | reverse complement strand
GTCATCCCTAGAATCCCTTTGCCTGATTCTAAAATAAAATAATCATAAAACACAATTAGATGATCATTTTCATGTGACGAGGTTAATTTTTAATGTATTTATTTATTTTAAGAGACAGAGTCTCACTCTGTTACCCAGGGTAGAGTGTGGCTGAGTGATCACGGCTCACTGCAGCCTCCACCTCCTGGGCTCAGGCAGTCTTCCCACCTTGGCCTCTGTGCTGCGATTACAGGCATGAGCCATGGCACCTGGCCACAAATGTTCTTTTTTAAAAATTAATTTTTGTTATATCAGCTTTTTTTTTTTTTGAGACGAAGTCTTGCTCTGTCACAAAGCTGGGGTACAGTGGTGCAATCTTTGCTCACTGCAACCTCCACCTCCTTGGTTCAAGCGATTCTCCTGCCTTAGCCTCCAGAGTAGCTGGGACTACAGGTGCGCGCCACCACGCCCAGCTAATTTGTTGTATTTTAGTAGAGATGGGGTTTCACCATGTTGGCCGGGATGGTCTTGATCTCCAGACCTTGTGATCTATCTGCCTCGGCCTCCCAAAGTGCTGGGATTACAGGCGTGAGCCACTGTGCCAGGCCTTTTTACGTAAACATCTTTAAACAGACAGGACCTACAGGCTTATTTCTTCCTGGGCACACACAGTATGGCCTCAGCTGCCAGTGGTCTTGGCGTGCTGGGTCTGGACACTGAGGCCCCAGAGTGGCCCAGCCCTCTGTGGGCCCGAGTCTCCTTCAGTTGCTCCAAGTCTTCATGGAACTTGTTGTCTAGACCATTGGCTAGGACCTGGCTATATTTTCCATCCTTTGCATGCTTCTTTTCTTTTCCCTTCTTTCTTTTCTTTCTTTTCTTTTTTATCTTTTTTTCTGAGACGGAGTTTTGCTCTTGTTGCCCAGGCTGGAGTGCAATGGCGCAATCTCAGCTCACTGCAACCTCTGCCTCCTGGGTTCAAGCAATTCTCCTGCCTCAGCCTCCCAAGTAGCTGGCATTACAGGCTCCCACCACCACACCCAGGTAATTTTTGTACTTTTAGTAGAGATGGTGTTTCACTGTGTTGGTCAGACTGACCTTGAACTCCTGAACTCAGGTGATCCACGTGCCTTGGCCTCCCAAAGTGCTGGGATTGCAGGTGTGATCCACTGTGGCCAGCATTTGCATGCTTCCTTATGTTAAAGAACCAGTCTGGAAGTAAAAGAAAGGTGACAAACTTTAATAGAAAGATGTTCAGAAAATATAGGGAATCTCCCCACCCCCCACCAAATTTCAATATATATGGAAGAAACACCATTCAGACATGTAAAGTTAAGTGAGATTTCTTTACCCACTGATGAGACTGGTAATGCTTAAGACATCTACATATTAACATTCTGTGAGAACCATTACAACTACATTGGAAGGCAATTTGGCCAAGTTGATTCATTTACCACAAATCTTTTGTCTGCCAGTCATTGAGAAGGCTTTGCAATGCCATGAGGTGGGGCGTGACTCAGCCCCCTTAGTAGCATGTGGAAAGGTTGGGGGCATTTGAGGTCTTCACACAGACTTGGTGCTACCGATAGGCCTGTCAGAGACATGGAACATTTCTTGCACTGCGTGGGACAGTGCCCTGTGTTCCTTCGGTTATCTGTCCACTGTTTCTTCTCCTCTGTCTCCTGCCTTTGCTGTACCTTCCTGCGGACAGCGCTGAGCTCCCCAGCCCACTGATTTGTTGTGACTGCAGGAATGAGTGCAGATATGATATTGTGTGAGTTCTGGGTGAAGTGCTAACTGTTCTGTGCTTGCTGTCTCTCTTAGGCTGTTGCCTTCCACCATGAGACATTTGCAGGCAGCCACTGCTCCCTCAGAGGAGACGTGACGGTGCAGCAGCCCACAGCTGAAAGCCCCAGACCTGTGAGCTGGATTTCACGGTTTGTCATGAGCACCGTGATTTCTGCATAGTATTGGAAGTTCTGGCCAGGGCAATCAGGCAAGAAAAAGAAATAAAGGGTTTTCAATTAGGAAAAGAGGGAGTCAGATTGTCTCTATTTGCAGAGGATATGATTATATATTTACAACGCCCCATCATCTCAGCCCAAAATCTCCTTAAGCTGATAAGCATCTTCAGCAAAGTCTCAGGATACAAAATCAATGTGCAGAAATCACAAGCATTCCTATACACCAATAACAGTCCAACAGAGAGCCAAATCATGAGTGAACTCCCATTCACAATTGCTACAAAGAGAATAAAATACCTAGGAATACAACTAACAAGGGATGGGAAGGACCTCTTCAAGGAGAACTACAAACCACTGCTCAAGGAAATGAGAGGACACAACCAGATGGAAAAACATTCCATGCTCATGGTTAGGAAGAATCAATATCAAGAAATCATACTGCCCAAAGTAATTTATAGATTCAGTGCTATCCCTATCAAGCTACCATTGACTTTCTTCACAGAATTGGAAAAAACCACCCTAAACTTCATATGGAACTAAGAAAGAGCCCACCTAGCCAGGACAATCCTAAGCAAAAATAAAAAACAAAAAAACCAAAGCTGGAGGCATCACACTACCTGACTTTAAACTCTACAACAAGGCTACAGAAATCAAAAGAGCATGGTACTGGCACCAAAACAGAGATACAGACCAATGGAACAGAACAGAGGCCTCAGAAATAATGCCACATATCTACAACCATCTGATCTTTGACAAATCTGACAAAAGAAAGCAATGGGGAACATTCCCTATTTAATAAATGGTGTTGGGAAAACTGGCTAGCCATACGCAGAAAGCTGAAGTGGGATCCTTTCCTTATACCTTATACCTTATACAAAACTTAACTCCAGATGGAGTAAAGATCTAAACATAAGACCTAACACCATAAAAACCCTAGAAGAAACCCTAGACAAAACCATTCAGAACATAGACATAGGCAAGGACTTCATGACACAAACACCAAAAGCAATGGCAACAAAAGCAAAAATAGACAAATGGGACCTGATTAAACTTAAGAGCTTCTGCACAGCAAAAGAAACTGTCATTAGATTGAACCGGCAACCAACAGAATGGGAAAATTTTTTTGCAATCTACTCATCTGACAAGGCGCTAATAACCAGAATCTACAAAGAACTTAAACAAATTTACAAGAAAAAAACAAACAACACCATCAAAAAGTCAGCAAAGGATATGAGCAGACACTTTTCAAAGGATATGAGCAGACACATTCAAAGGATATGTTTGCAGCCAACAAACATATTTTAAAAAGCTCATCATCACTGGTTTACAATAGCAAAGACTTGGAACCAACCTAAATGCTCATCAATGATAGGCTGGATAAAGAAAATGTGGCACATATACACCATGGAATACTATGCAGCCATAAAAAAGGATGAGTTCATCTCCTTTGCAGGGACATGAATGAAGCTGGAAACCATCATTCTCAGCAAACTGACACAAGAACAGAAAATCAAACACTGCATGCTCTCACTCATAAGTGGGTGTTGAACAATAAGAACACATGGATACAGGAAGGGGAACATCACACACTGGGTCCTATTGGAGGATGGGCGGGCTAGGGAAGGGATATCAGGGGGTGGGGTAATTGGGGAGGGATAACATTAGGAGAAATACCAAATGTAGTTGACAGGGGGATGGATGCAGCAAACCACCATGACACGTGTATACCTATGTAACAAACCTGCACAATCTGCACGTGCACCCCAGAACATAAAATTAAAAAAAAAGAAAAGAGAAATGTTGGTGAATGTATTTTATAAAAAAGACCCAACTGTATCCTATCTGGAAGAAATTCACTTCAAATATAAAGATATAGGCAATTATATAGGCAGGATGAAATTTTAAAATGCTGAAACATATATAATGCAAATAATAAAAGGCAAGTAAGAGTGGCTATAAAAATATCAGATAAAATAGACTTCAGTAGAAAAAAGTGAGTGACAGAGAGGAACATTATATAATCATAAAAAGTCTATACACTAAGAACACACAGTAATCCTAAATGTGCGTGCAGCAAGAAACAGAGTTGCAAATTTGTGAAACAAAAATGCCTAGAACTGCGAGGGGAAATAAAGAAATCCATAATTACAGTTAGAGATCCTTCTATTAACAATTGATAGAATAAGGCCAGATGCCGTAGCTCATGCCTGTAATCCCACCACTTTGGGAGGCCAAGGCAGGAGAACTGCTTGAGCCTAGGAGTTCAGGAGAAGACTGGGTAACACAGTGAGACCCCATCTCTACAAAACATAAAATAAATTTAGCTAGGCAGGATGACACACACCCATAGTCCCAGCTACTTGGGAGGCTGAGGTGAGAAGATTGCTTGAGCCCAGCAGGTTAGGGCTGCAATGAGCTGTGATCATGTCTTTGCACTCCAGCCTGGGTGACAGAGCAAGACGTATTTTAAAAAACTAAAACCAAAACAAAGGCCAGGCTCAGTGGTTTATGCCTATAATCCCAGCACTTTGGGAGGCCTAGGCAGGAGGATCCCTTGAGGACAAGAGTTCAAGGCCAGCCTGAGCAACATGACCAGACCTCATGTCTACAAAAAAATGTAAAAAAAAATTACCAAATCATGGTGGTGCACACCTGTAGTCCCAGCTACTCTAGAGGTAGAGGCAGGAGGATCACTTGAGCTCAGGAGTTCAAGGCTGCAGTCAGCTATGATCATGCCACTGTACTTCAGCTTGGGTGACAAAGTAAGACCCTTTCTCTAACAACAAACAACCAAACAAACAACAAAACCCTACAGGTAACATCATACTTCAGAGTGAGAATCCGGACACCTTACCTCTAAGGTTGGGAAGAAGGCAAGGACGTCCCCTCTTTCTATTCCTATCCAATATCTTACCGGAAGTCCCATACAATGCATTAAGACAGGAAAAGGAAATAGGAAGTATACAGATTGGGAAAGAAGAAATAAAACTATGTGTTCACAGGTGAAATGATTGATTCTGTAAAAAATCCCTTAAAAATTAACAGAACATCTAGACAAATCAGCAGGGCATAGAAGAACTTAACAACACCATCAGCTAAAATACCCTAATTGACACTGCACCAACAGCAGATCCTTTCAGATGCCCATGGAATAAATACTAAGAGAGACCCTATTCTAGACTATTGAAACCAAATCTTAACACATTTAAGAGAACTGAATCATAGCTTGTTCTCTGAGTATAATAGACTCAAACTAGAAATCAATAACACAATAACAGAAAAATCTCCAAACACTTGAAAATTAATCCATATACTTCCAGATAATCTATTAGAGAGGAAATCACAAGAGAAAATTAAAAAAACAATTGAACTAAATAAAAATAAAAATACAACATACCAAAAATTTGTGGTACACAGCTAACAGCAGTGCCCAGAGGGAAAGTGACAATGCTAAAATGCATCCATTGGAGAAGCGTGAGAATCTTGATAATCTAAGTTCCACCTCTAGAACCTAGAAGAGCAAAATAAAACCAAAACAAGCAGAAAGAAGAAAATAATGCGCAGAAATCGATGAAATGGAAACAGAATAGAGGCCGAGTGCGGTGGCTCGCACCTGTAATCCCAGCACTTTGGGAGGCGGAGGAGGGTGTGTCACCTGAGGTCAGGAGCTGAAGACCAGCCTGGGCAATATGGCGAAACCCCATCTCTACTAAAAATACAAAAATCAGCTGGCGCAGCGTTGCGTGCCTATAATCCCAGCCCCTCAGGAGGCTGAGGCAGCAGAATCCCTCGAACCCAGGAGGTGGAGGTTGCAGTGAACCCAGATCACATCACTGCACTCCCAGCCTGGGCAATGGAGTGAGACTCCACGTCAAAAAAAAAAAAAAAAAAAATAGAAAGAAAGAAAGGAAAGAAAAGAAAAGAAAATTAAACAGAGAACTAGTTATTTTAAGATCTCAATAAAATGGATAAACTTCCAGCAAGATTAACTGACAAAGAAAAACAAAGGAAATGAATAAAATATAGGGCGGCACTATAGAGCCTGAAGACAACTAAAGAATATCAGGAAATACTATAAACAACTCTATTCAAGTCCATTTGACTTAGACCTAGGTGAACCAATTCTTTTAAAAAACACAAGTTACCATAGTTCACCCAATATTAAATAGATACTTTGTATCCTGGGCAACATAGCCAGACCCCATCTCTACCAAAAACCCAAAAATTCGCCAGGTGTGTTGGCATGTGCCTATAGTCCCAGCTACTGGGGAGGCTGAGGTAGAAGAATCACCTGCTGACAGAGTAAGACCCTATTTCTCTCTCTCTCTTTTTTTCTGAAACGGAGTCTCACTCTGTCACCATCCTGGAGGGCAGTGACACAATCTCAGCTCACTCTAACTTCCGCAGCCTGCGTTCAAGTGATTCTCCTATCTCACCCTCTTGAGGGGCTGGGATTATAGGCACGCAACGCTGCGCCTATAATAGCTGGGACTACAGGCGTGCGCCACCACGCCCAGCTAATTTTTGTATTTTTAGTAGAGGCGGGGTTTCACCATGTTGGTCAGGATGGTCTCTGTCTCTTGACCTCGTGATCTGCCTGCCTTGGCCTCCCACAGTGCTGAGGTTACAGGCTTGAGCCATCGCGTTGGCCCGAGACCCCACCTCTTAAAGAAAAGGATACTTTGAGTAGCACTATGACGATTAGGAAACTGAATTTGCAATAAAATTTCCCAAAAGAAATCTCCAAAGAAGCTTTCATTGGAGAAGTTTTCACCGGAGAATTCTACCAACTATTTAAGGAATAAACAACAATTCTGCATACTCTCTTCCAGATAACAGAACAGAAGGGAACACTTTCCAGTTCTTTATGAAGCTAGTAATGGGGAGGAAAAGCTTTCTCTTTATTATATTTTGTTCAGTTTATGGGACCTCCAAAACATGATTTTTTTTTGAGGCGGGATCTCACTCTGTCACTCAGGCTTGAGTGCAGTGGCACGATCACAGCTCACTGCATCCATGGCTTCCTGAGCTCAAGCGATCCTCCCACCTCAGCCTCTGAAGTAGCTGGGACCACAGACATGTGCTATTATGTTCAGCCAATTTTCAAACAATGTTTTGTAGAGATGAGAGTCTAGGCTGCCCAGGCTGGTCTCGAACTCTTGGTCTCAAGTGATCTTCCTGCCTTAGCCTCTCAAAGTGGTGGGATTACAGGTATGAGCCACCATGCCCAGCCAAGGCCTATAAATTAAACTCACAAAAGACACAACAGAAAATCAGCTTAAGCATATAAGAACTCAACACCACCATCAACTAATAGGGTCTAGTTAAACTTTTTCTAGGACACTCCCCAAAAAGGCTTATTTGCATTGCATGCTGGAGTTAGCTAAAGAACTGGCGAGCCTGCTAAATGGTTAAAATTGGAGGTTTATGTCTGGGCGCAGTGATTTATACTTGTAATCCCAGCATTTTGAAAGGCCGAGGCGGGAGAACTGCCTGAGCTCAGAAGTTCAAGACCAGCCTGAACAACATAGTGAGACTTTGTCTCTACCAAAAAGAAAAAAAAAAAAAAAACCACAAAAAACAAATCAGTTAGTGGCTTATGTGGCTAACTCAGTAGGTAAAAAAGGCAGAGGGGACAAAAGTCTGCATGAGAACATGAGGATTCTTTAGGACAGACAAATTGGTTTGGGGACAACAGGAGATAAGAAAGGTTTATATATATATATATATATATATATTTTTTTTTTTTATTCAGAGTCTTGCTCTGTCCTCCAGGCTGGCGTGCAGTGGCATGGATCTCGGCTCACAGCAAACTCCGCCTCCTGGGTTGAAGGGATTCCCCTGCCTCAGCCTCTTGAGTAGCTGGGACTACCGGCAGGTGCCACCACGCCTGGCTAATCTTTTTGTATTTTAGTAGAGCGGGGATTTCACCATGTTGGCCAGGATGGTCTGGATCTCCTGACCTCGTGAACCGCCCGCCTTGGCCTCACAAAGTGCTGGGATTACAGGTGTGAGCCACGGCGCCCGGCTGTGGTTTTGATAATTTTTAAAAAATGTAGGTGCGGGCCGGGCGCAGTGGCTCACGCCTGTAATCCCAGCACTTTGGGAGGCCAAGGCGGGTGGATCACGAGGTCAAGATATCGAGACCATCCTGGTCAACATGGTGAAACCCCGTCTCTACTAAAAATACAAAAAATTAGCTGGGCATGGTGGTGCGTGCCTGTAATCCCAGCTACTCAGGAGGCTGAGGCAGGAGAATTGCCTGAACCCAGGACGCAGAGGTTGCGGTGAGCCCAGATTGCGCCATTGCACTCTAGCCTGGGTAACAAGAGCGAAACTCCGTCTCAAAAAAAAAAAAAATGTAGGTGCGGGGGAGCCCGCGCCCGCGTAGTGCCGACTTGATCTCCTCATTAAAAAAAAACAAAACAAAAAAAAAAACAAGCAGGTGCCATTGGTCTTACCGTTTTCTTCATGGCCATGAAATTCTTCTCATATAATGCGAATTAAATATGATCCTTCATGTAATGAGTTTAGAATAACGTTGGGCACAAACCAAGCGATAAATTATCATTTAGTTGATAAGAATCATTCCAATTGCATGGATTCCAATGATTCTTAACTAAATGATAAGATCACACACACACACACACACACACACACACACTCACACACTGTATTTGTGTATGGAATAACTGTTCAAGAACATACACACACAACAGTTGTGTATGGAACTCTTCAAGAACAAGGGGGAAACCGTTATAGTGCATGGAAGGGGAATCAGGGCAAGACGTGAGTGGAAAGAAACATCCCATCACTCACGCTTGAAAAATCCGTTTAATTTAAAAACAGATAATACAACCATACAGAGAAGACATTTAAAAAAAGATTTACACAGAAAATTTTCGTTCCCAATCCATTCCCTACTCACAGTCCTATACATGTTACTTTTATTTTCCTTTGTTTGGAAATAGAAATGCACTGTCCCCTACTTTCTCGCGAACACTGCAATCTCTCTACATTCTTCTGCACTTGTTTTTTCGTGCATATGCTTTCGTTGTGAAATATTTTCCTCCATCTGCTGTTGTATCTGAAATAAATATATACATATAAGCTAAATCGTGTCCCTTGAACGCACCACCTCCAAGCCCGTCCCCGCCCTCCCTGAGGCCCAGGTGCTCCCAGGGCCCCCTTCGCAGGCTGTTTCTGAGGATGCCTGTCCCAAGGCCTCAGCTGAAGCCCCGCCCACTCCCCCCCTCCTCTGCCTTCTGGATGCCCGCCTTCATTCCGAAGCAGCGGGGAGGTGTGGGGGTGGGAGGTCGCCTCAGGCAGTGCTGCGGGCAGCCAGTTTTCCGGCGCTCCACTGGCCTCGGTGGACCCCAGCGACGGCCGGGGCGTAAGACCCGGGGTAAGCGGGGACAGCAGCGACTGCGGCGGGTGTTGCGGTTGATTACGCTTGTTGTCTTCGGAGTGCAAGTCCCTGGCCACCCTTGCCACACTGGAAGATTGTTGTGCAGCCAGCGCCATGTCTGTGAGCGAGATCTTCGTGGAACTGCGGGGCCTTTTTCGCTGCCGAGCAGGACATCCGAGAGGTGAGCCCCCTCCCTTCCCCATTCCCCTTCCCTCTCCGTGCCTAGCTGGGCCACATCGCCCGGCCCTCCTCCGTCGCTGAGTCTGGGGCGGTGGGGACGCCTCCGAGGGTGGGTTGCTCCCCATCTAGCTTTAGGTTGGGGCACTACCCGCCCCTAATTCTACCTCTCTGTCCTGATTCTTCGTGTTCAGGTGTCAGCTTCTCAGCATCACCTGCCTCGTTTGTGTCAGTTTTCCTTGTTTTCAGCACTTGCGTGTATGGAAGGCTTGAATTGCACCTGGTCTTAAGCGAATAGGCGTTTCGTGTATTTGTTGTTGGTGTCTTAAAAGCACCTGTAATCTCCTATTTCAAACTCTCCTGTGGTTTCCTATCCCACATGGGATAAAAAAATCACTCTACTGTGGCCCGCATGGTCTCTCTTCAATCTCATTTTACGCCCTCTCTATGTATGATGTTCACTTTAGCTCTTTACTTCTAGTGCCCCAGTTAGCTTTCTGCCTGTTTGCCTTTACTGGAATTTGCGTCGTTCCCGTTCTTTTCCTGGTTATCACATATTATATCCTTGACCTCGCAACCTAAACGGTCTATTTCCTGTTATGTTTTCTAGTAGGACATTAACTTTTTTTAAAAAAAAATGTGTGTAATGTTAATTATTTTAAAAATATCTTATTTAAATTAATTATTTAAATTATTTAAAAAATATCTTCTCCCCCATTGTATGTTAAACCACCAGAGGGAAGGGATTGTATGCTTGGTTCCCCAAGTATTTACACAGTGCCTTGCACATAAGTGTACTAAGTGAATATTTTAAAAATGAAGGCCGGGTGTGGTGCCTCATGCCTATAATCCCAGCGCTTTTGGAGGCCGAGGCTGGCAGATCAACTTAGGTCAGGTGTTCGAGACCAACCTGGGCAACATGGTAAAACCCTATGTCTACTAAAAATACAAAAGAAAACTAACTGGGCGTGGTGGCGCACACATGTAATCCCAGCTACTGCGGAAGCTGAGGCAGGACAATCGCTTGAACCCAGGAGGCGAAGGTTGTGGTGATCTTAGATCGTGCCACTGCACTCCAGCCTGGGCAACAGAGCAAGACTCCGTCTCAAAAAAAAAAAAAAAAAAAAATTAGAAATACTCAACTCTTATATTGCATTTAACTCTTCATTTTACAAATTATGTTGATACGCATCAGCCATTTGATAATGTGCCAATTGGATACTTGGGGTGAATGGGTGGCTGTTATCCTTTAAAGGCTACCTGAGGAATCTAAGGCTTTTTAGTGACTTTTTGAAGTGTTACAGAGGAAATAAATGGAAAAGTCAGGATTCCAACTTGGTTATGATAGATCACGTGTACTATCTAATGTGTTTGGTGTGAGTGTATGACAGTAATTCTGCTGAGTATCTGGTTTTTATTTTTACTTCTCTCTAGGAAATCCGAAAAGTTGTGCGGAGTTTAGAACAAAGAGCTCGAGAGATTTTGACTCTACTGCAAGGGGTCCATCAGAGTGCTGGGTTTCAGGACAGTAAGTTCTTTGTTTTGTATCCAAGTTATCTCTTAGGTAGAGGGTTAGTTTCTGTCTAGACGACGTTTTGTAATGAAAAATGTCCCTCATGATTTATGGTGAATACAAATTAAAGAAGTAGGTGATTTGGTAATTTTGATTTTTCCACTTCCACATACAGTAGTATAATTTAAACAGAGATGTTTTCTCTATCGTGAGAGCATTCTACGGATGATAATTACAATTGCTTAACCCATTTCCTGTTTAGAAAAAAAAGTGCAGCTTTCTGCCAGCGCAGCCTTCTCAGGGTAAGCAGATAAAGGGTTTGTAACTCCTTTGTGTTATCCAGTGACTTTTATGTGGCCCGTGTGTGTGTGTGTGTGTGTGTGTGTGTGTGTGTGTGTGTGTAGGTGTGTGTATGTATCCAGCCTTTCAGTGATTGAATACCTTTTTTTCCCCAACTTCCTGTTGATTTGCATTATATACCTTTTAATATGAGATTAACAGTATAAAGTGCTCTCAAATCAATGTGTTTACAGTCACCCTTGTGAATGGAAGTTAAATATGTCAAGTTTAGACCTGGAACCTTCATTTTAAGGCATAGCCAGCACAGCTAAAAGAGCTGAAGTATATTTTCAGTTACAAGAATGATATAATAATGCATTGACACATGCCAGAGGCAAGTCATTTTTCTTAATGATACAGAGTTGGTTATCTTGATTGCGAATAGTCGGTAAAGGCATTTTTCTGTCACATACGGGAAGAAGGAGCAATCCGATGTTAAGCATTCTCTCAGGAGTGAACAGGAATAGCGGCTGGCGTGCAGCCCCTGAAGGATGATATTATTTATGACAACGTAGCCAATTACCAATGTCTCCTAATATATTCCCTTTTAAGAAGTTGTTTATTTTTCAGTATAGCTAATTAGTAGGGAAACTAGGGCTGATATTTTGAGAGCCAGGTTGAAAAGCAGAGATGTGTACCTTAGTTGTGAGTTGATTCATTTCAAGATAGATTACTTAGATTATTAAGCGAGAACTGTATTTGAAATTTGGTAAGCTTTTCATGATTACATTTGGTTATCTTTTGTGATTAGCTCCAAAGAGGTGTTTGAAAGCTCAAGAACATTTAGGCACAGTAAAAACACATCTAACCTCTTTGAACACCAAGTGTTCTGCCGAACAGTATTACAGGTTTGTAAGAAAAATAGCATTTCATAACGTTAAGTAAAGAAAAGGAGAAAAATTATATGTGCCAAATGATGGCTTACAACTAGGTAAACATTCTAATGTGTAGAAGTAACAAAAAGAGAAGAACCAAACTAATAATGGTCATGACAAAAATTCGTGACTTTTTCTTCTTCTTTTTACTTTCTAAATCTTCTTAAGGAACATTTATTACTCTACATTTATTTAGTACAGTCAATACCTGTTTACAGGCCACTTAGATTTCCCACTTGTTAACATTTTGCTACATCTGCTTAATCTTCTTTTCTGTCTTTGCCAGCCATTTGAAAGTTAGTTGCAAATATGATAAGTGCTTTCTTAAATGCTTTATCATGCACTTTCTAACAGGAAGTATATTCTTTGACACAAATCGACAGCATTTTGATACTACTACTTTTTGAGGGAAGACTGAATTGAATTTTGCTTAAGAGCTCAAAAAATCCACAGTGCGGTCTCGTTGCCGAGGGTGTGAATATATTAAAAAGCCAGTTTTTAAAAGATTCATCCTTCACTTAATTCTGGAGAAATTATGTGTATATTTTTATATTCTGAGGCTTAAATTGCATTTACAGCGTGAGTTTATTTTCCTGTGTTTTTTAGTTGAGCCAGATCGGGAGAAAGGATTTCGTCTGGTTGTAGAAGATTATCTCTCAGGAGTTCTAATTCTTGCCAGTGAACTGGTAAGCTCAGTAATTTGCTAGTTGCTTTTTTGATCTTTCTGCTTCACTGTCAGTTTTTAAAATGGGTACCAAAATTCAGAAAGTCTTAAATCTTTTCTGAGCCATCTCTCAGTCACCGGTTAGTCATTGACTGGCACTGTATGTGTTAGAGTTTACTAGGCATCAGAGAAAAGCCGGATCAAATGATGAGTACATACTTACTGAGTTACGATTTTTTTTTTTTTTTTTTTGAGGCAGAGTTGTGCTCTTGTCGCCCAGGCTGGAGTGCAGTGATGCGATGTTGGCTCACCACAACCTCTGCCGCCCAGGTTCAAGTGATTCTCCTGCCTCAGTCTCCTGAGTGGCTGGTATTATAGGCATGTGCCACCAAACCCGGCTAATTTTTTGTTTTTAGTAGAGACGGGGTTTCTGTAGGTTGGTCAGGCTGGTCTGGAACTCCCAACCTCAGGTGATCTGCCCGTCCTGGCCTCCCAAAGTGCTGAGATTACAGCCGTGAGCTACTGCGCCTGGCCTGAGTTATGGATTTTTGTGTGTGTGTGTGTATTTTTAGTAGAGCTGGGGTTTCACTGTGTTGGCTAGGCTGGTCTCTAACTCCTGACATTGTGTAATCCACCCACCTCGGCCTCTGAAAGTTCTGGGATTACAGGCTTGAGCCACTGCGCCTGGCCAGTGAATTTTTAAAAGGTGATAACACCTTTTCTTTTTAGGGTAGTGGCAAAACATCTATTCTTGGTAACTGTGTTAATTCATGTAATTGTTTTGGAGACTCATATATCTGTATAACTATATGTTATTCTTATCCTTTATTCTGTTAATCACTATCTAGGGAAATTGCCCTGTAAAAGTCTAAAGAGGAAAAAAACTATCAGTAAAAATTGCGTAGTTGTGATAGAGACTGTATCAGTCTACAGAGGTGAAAATATTTACCATCAGGCTTGTGAAGAAAAAGTTTGCTTGTCCTTGCTTCACAGAAAAGCAGTCCAGGGCTGGT
The DNA here is from genome assembly GCF_009761245.1 of Sapajus apella. Classification (NCBI taxonomy): domain Eukaryota; kingdom Metazoa; phylum Chordata; class Mammalia; order Primates; family Cebidae; genus Sapajus; species Sapajus apella. The sequence continues at coordinate 3,402 of NW_022438209.1, read as the reverse complement.
CTGACGATTCCTTGATCTTTGGCCCGAGGTTCTTCCAGCCTCAGCTTCTTTCTTATGTTCCAGAACTGTTGCTTTATACACATCTTCACTGTAGCCAGCAATAGGAGGAAATGGGAAAAGTTTATGCCTTCCTGCTGTGAGGAAATTTCTTTGAGGCTGTACACACAACTTCTATTTACTATTCTGGTGCCTTGCCTGCAGGGGAGGCAGAAATGGAGTCATTGGAGTGGGTATGTGTGCATTGAAAACCTGGGGAAGATGGGGAGAATGGATAATGGGGTTCATTTGCAGGCTGTACCACTTGTCTGACTTGTTGGAGACACCTGACCAGTAAAGTTGAAGCATCTTGTCGGTATTAGTTGCTAAGTGTGGGGTGTCTTTAGGACCATACGTGTTGGGGCCAGTTGCTGTGGCTTACACCCGTAATCCTGGCAATTTGGGAGGCCAAGGTGGGAGGATCACTTGAGGCCAAGAGTTCTATATCAGCCTGAGCAACAAAGCAAGACCCCTTTCTATTTATATTAAACAAAACAAAAAAAATCTGTATGTGTTGAGAATGCACTAAAGAGGTAGTGTAGGTAAGTCTGGAAAAGTGGAGAGGGTTTTACAGAAAGGGAATCATTTTTTATTATTTTATTAAGCCAGTCAAATGTAGCAGTGGGTGGTGGGGGGGTGTTCACTTGAACTCAGTAGGTGGAGGTTGCAGTGAGCCGAGATTGTGCCAGGGCACTCCAGCCTGGTGGCAGAGTGAGACTCCATCTCAAAACAAAAAAAACAAAAAACCAACAAGAAAAAATGATAGAAACTCTGCAGCGTATGTGTCAAATGGAGAATATAGGTGAATCATGTCTGCTCTTCACATGAATATAAAAATCTCCTTAGAAAAATAAAGTACACAGGGAAGGTAATGGGTCCAATGTATTAGACATCCCTCATGGTAGGGCAGATAAGAGTATCAGAAGGGAGGATCACTGCAGTTAAGTGAATTCTTCCTGAACTTCCCCTTCCCATCTCCTAATTTCCCATCCTACAAAATTGTTCATCATTCCTCTCTGAATTTCCCATTTTCCCTCCAGACACTTCTACTTTTTACACATGAGGCTATGTTTGCTTAATACATTTAATATATTATTAATAATAACATAGACATACACTTTATATGTATATTACATGTATAGGCTATGTTATTACTTGTATAATACATTAGCTTATATTTAAAGTGTGCTTCACCAATTAAAATAGTAATTGTATACTTGTCTAAGGCTGTATTATTGTTTGTGTAGAATACTAGTTTGTATTGAAAGTGTTTCATCCATTAGAATACTATAAATTCCTTAAAATGGAAATTAATATTTTAAATCTTACAACTTTTGCACACTGAACATCATGTATTAAAAAGTATACTATGAATTAAATAGGTCTTGAGGAGTCGGTAAACTTAGGCAATCAGGGAGAGAGGTCATTTCAGGAATGAGGTAATGGTTTGACTAATGTATAAAAGTGGGAGGGAGTGTGGGAACTAAGACACCTTCTACAGAGGTGTGTGTTAAATAGCATCTGCATAAGTTGAACAGAATCAACTTAAGGAGAGGCTCCTAAATGATAGCAAAGTAAAGTTTATCAAATGCAGTTCTTTCAGTTAATCACAGTAGGATGAAGGGATTGAGATATCTCTTTTCCTCTCTTTTCTTTATTTCCCTAATTCTAAGGCACCATATGACCAGGACATGACTTTTTGTCTGATATGTGTCAAACCAAAAGGGAAAACAATATAATTAGATTTAAATTCTTAACTGTACCATCAAACCACACTGGACTTTTTACAATCATTTCTATCAACTGCCCATTCCCTCAATCTACAATGGAGGACAAAGAAGTTTCCAGTAGAGCAGGATCTCAATGATTTGTTAACATTTGATCCATGAGACTGGATAATCTCTCAGTCAGTTCAGGCTGCCATAATAAGTTACCACAGACTGGGTGGCTTAAACGACAGAAACGTATTTGTCACAGTTCTAGATGTTGGAAGTCCAAGATTTGGTTGCCAGCAAGCCCAGGTCCCCAGTGAGGGCGCCCTTCCTGTTTTGCAGATGGCTGGGTCCTTGCTGTGTACTCACATGGCAGAGAGCACAGACAGAGAAGAAGCAACCTCTCGTTTCTTTGCTTATAAAGCACTAATTGAATCATAAAAGCTCTACCCTCGTGATTTAATTACCCCCAAAGGTCTGATTTTCAAATTGCATCACATTTATGATTATAGTTCCAACATAAATTTGATGCTGGGGTTGGGGGGATGGCGGTGCAAACATTCAGTCAATAGCAAGTGTCTTTCGCAGAAATGAGACATTGAGAATGAGAGAAAGTTACTCTGCCTGATGATGGGAATTGTAACATATAAGTTCAGGAATTACTACAGGGCCAGGTACAGTGGTTCATGCGTGTAATTTCAGCAGCTGAGGTGGGCAGATCATTTGAGGTTGAGAGTTTGAGACTAGCCTGGCCAACAGGGGGAACCCAGCCTCCACTAAAAATGCAAAAATTAGCCAAGCATGGTAGTACACACCTGTAGTCCCAGCTACTTGGGAGGCTAGGTTATGAGAATTACTTGAACCCAGGGCCCAGAGGATACAGTGAGCTAAGATCGCACCACTGCGCTGTAGCCTGGGCAACAGAGCAAGACTCCATCTGAAAAAAAAAAAAAAGAAAAGAAAAAGAATCATAGAATCGTTATAGGTCATGCTCTACCTCACAAACCAATGAATCACAGGAAAATAGAAGGAGACAGAAGAGTGAAGCAGATTTGTGGAATAAAGCAAAGAGGAGTCAATTCAAAGAAAATTGCCTGGTACCTAGTTCTTGCTTCAAGTTCATTCTTGAGACTAGGCTATATCCCTTCCTGTGGCTATCCCAGATGATTCTGATTCTGTAACCCACTGTAAGTTCTCTTTTTCTCTGTTGTTCTTTGCTGGCTCAGGTTGTATTGCATAATTTTAACTAAATAGTCATGCACAAATTATAGAGATTATGTAGTGTGGTTTTCAGTTCAAACACACAAATATCAAGAAACATGAGACCTAAGGTTTTTATACACAGAATTTTGATCCAATAGTATATACAATAATTCATTAGGCTCGGAAATGAGATACGCTATTTCATAGTACGTCATTACCCAAGATTAAGTTGGGCGGTGAATACAGCATCATTTTTACAATTGCTTATTAGTTGCAAAATAATTTAGAATATGGACTATTAATATTACATGACTTTTTTTTCCTCCAGATTTGCCTTGTTTTCTTAAAATTGGCAAGGCTATGTGAGTAAGTAGTTTCAGTTAATAGCATGCCCATGGACAGTAGCTAGTGTTAGCTGAGTGAAGATTGATTATAAAAACAGAAACTGACA
>NW_022438208.1:11240-17366 GCF_009761245.1 Sapajus apella | reverse complement strand
AGCAAGATCAAAAAAACTCAAAGTCTAGCAGAAGACAAGAAATAGCTAAGATCAGAGCAGAACTGAAGGAGATAGAGACACAAAAAACCCTTCAAAAAATCAATAAATCCAGGAGCTGGTTTTTTGAAAAGATCAACAAAATAGACCACTAGCCAGAATAATAAAAAAGAAAAGAGAGAATAACCAAATTGATGCAATAAAAAACGATAAAGGGGATATCACCACAGATTCCACAGAAATTCAAACCATCATCAGAGATTATTACAAACAACTCTATGCACACAAACTAATAAACCTGGAAGAAATGGATAAATTCCTGGACACTTGCCTCCTGCCAAGCCTAAACCAGGAAGAAGCCGAAACCCTGAACAGACCCATAACAAGGTCTGAAGTTGAGGCAGCAATTAAGAGCTTACCACCCAAAAAAAGCCCAGGTCCAGATGGGTTCACAGCTGAATTCTACCAGACATACAAAGAGGAGCTGGTACCATTTCTTCTGAAACTATTCCAAACAATACAAAAAGAGGGAATTCTTCCCAAATCATTTTATGAGACCAACATCATCCTGATACCAAAACCCGGCAGAGACTCAACAAGAAAAGAAAACTTCAGGCCAATATCCATGATGAACATAGATGCAAAAATCTTCAATAAAATACTGACAAGCCGATTGCAACAGCACATCAAAAAGCTTATCCACCATGATCAAGTAGGCTTCATCCCGGGGATGCAAGGCTGGTTCAACATACGCAAGTCTATAAACGTAATTCACCACATAAACAGAACCAAAGACAAAAACCACATGATTATCTCAATTGATGCAGAGAAGGCCTTTGACAAAATTCAACAGCCCTTTATGCTAAAAACACTCAATAAGCTAGGTATCAATGGAACGTATCTCAAAATAATAAAAGCTATTTATGACAAACCAACAGCCAATATCATACTGAATGGGCAAAAACTGGAAGCATTCCCCTTGAAATGTGGCACCAGACAAGGATGTCCACTCTCACCACTGCTATTCAATATAGTATTAGAAGTTCTAGCCAGAGCAATCAGGCAAGAAAAAGAAATAAAGGGCATTCAAATAGGAAAGGAGGAAGTCAAATTGTCTCTATTTGCAGACGACATGATTGTATATCTAGAAGACCCCATCGTCTCAGCCCCAAACCTCCTGAAACTGATAAGCAAGTTCAGCAAAGTCTCAGGATACAAAATCAATGTGCAAAAATCACATGCATTCCTATAAACCAGTAACAGACTTAAAGAGAGCCAAATCAAGAACAAACTTCCATTCACAATTGCCACAAAGAGAATAAAATACCTAGGAATACAACTAACAAGGAATGTAAAGGACCTCTTCAAGGAGAACTACAAGCCACTGCTCAACGAAATAAGAGAGGACACAAACAGATGGAGAAACATCCCATGTTCATGGTTAGGAAGAATCAATATCGTGAAAATGGCCATACTGCCCAAAGTAATTTACAGATTCAATGCTATCCCCATCAAGCTACCAATGACCTTCTTCACAGAACTGGAAAAAACCACCTTAAACTTCATATGGAACCAAAAGAGAGCCCGCATAGCCAAGTCAATTCTAAGCAAAAAGAACAAAGCGGGGGGCATCACACTACCAGACTTCAAACTATACTACAAGGCTACAGTAATCAAAACAGCATGGTACTGGTACCAAAACAGAGATATAGACCAATGGAACAGAACAGAGGTCTCGGAGGCAACACAACATATCTACAACCATCTGATCTTTGACAAACCAGACAAAAACAAGCAATGGGGAAAGGATTCCCTGTTCAATAAATGGTGTTGGGAAAGCTGGCTAGCCATGTGCAGAAAGCAGAAACTGGACCCCTTCCTGACACCTTACACTAAAATTAACTCCAGATGGATTAAAGACTTAAACATAAGACCTAACACCATAAAAACCCTAGAAGAAAATCTAGGCAAAACCATTCGGGACATAGGTGTAGGCAAGGACTTCATGACCAAAACACCAAAAGCATTGACAACAAAAGCCAAAATAGACAAATGGGACCTAATCAAACTCCACAGCTTCTGCACAGCAAAAGAAACAATCATTAGAGTGAATCGGCAACCAACAGATTGGGAAAAAATTTTTGCAGTTTACCCATCTGACAAAGGGCTGATATCCGTAATTTACAAAGAACTAAAGCAGATTTACAAGAAAAAAACTAACAAGCCCATTCAAAAGTGGGCAAAGGATATGAACAGACACTTTACAAAAGAAGACATACGTGAGGCCAACAAACATATGAAAAAATGCTCATCATCACTGGTCATCAGAGAAATGCAAATCAAAACTACACTGAGATACCATCTCACGCCGGTTAGAATGGCGATCATTAAAAAATCTGGAGACAACAGATGCTGGAGAGGATGTGGAGAAATAGGAACACTTTTGCACCGTTGGTGGGAGTGTAAATTAGTGCAACCATTGTGGAAGACAGTGTGGCGATTCCTCAAGGACCTAGAAATAGAAATTCCATTTGACCCAGCAATCCCATTACTGGGTATATATCCAAAGGATTACAAATCGTTCTACTATAAGGACAGGTGTACACGAATGTTCATTGCAGCACTGTTTACAATAGCAAAGACCTGGAACCTACCCAAATGCCCATCGACGATAGACTGGATAGGGAAAATGTGGCACATATACACCATGGAATATTATGCAGCCATCAAAAACGATGAGTTTGGGTCCTTTGTAGGGACATGGATGAACCTGGAAACCATCATTCTCAGCAAACTGACAGAAGAGCAGAAGATCAAACACCGCATGTTCTCACTCATAGGCGGGTGTTGAACAATGAGAACACATGGACACAGGGAGGGGAGCACTACACACTGGGGTCAGTTGGGGGGAAATAGGGGAGGGACGGTGGGGGGTGGGAAGCTGGGGAGAGATAGCAAGGGGAGAAATGCCAGATGTAGGTGATGGGGAGGAAGGCAGCAAATCACACTGCCACGTGTGTTCCTATGCAACAATTTTGCATGTTCTTAACATGTACCCCAAAACGTAAAATGCAATAAAATAAATGGGAAAAAAAAAATAAGTAATGACAATAACTGCGATTACTTTTGCACCTAATCTACCATGAAAATTATTGACAGTATCAAATAGCAAAGCTATTAAAAACCATAAGCGAAAGCAATACTAATAAAAATATAGTCCAAGATGTAATTTATGTAAGATTTTGAAATAAGCCTACTCTTTTTTTTTTTTTTTAACTGACTGACATGGTGAGGCTCAAATATAGGTCCACAAGTTAACAAAATATTTGTTTGTGTTTTGATTTTTTTCATGTTTTATAGGCTCTAATGTATACAATAAAATTACCTTTTAAAACTAAAAGAATGAAGTTTATCTTGTTCACATAAAACCTATTTTTGTTTTGCTTAATTTGAGATAAGCATTCACGGTTTTCGTTTTCATCTGACATGAGACAGTTCCTCCTTGCTCTAGGTGCTTGCTAAATAAGAAAAAACTTAAGAAGTTGAAAACCTGCAGCTAAATGTTCATTACTTTCCTATGATTGGCAGGACATTACTGGTTCAGAGAAATCCATAACTTTTTTAGGGGCAGATCAGTAAATCTCCTCTTGAGTGTGTAATCAAGAACATATAATGCGGCACACAAAATTCTTCCTCCTCAAAGTCAAGTTCTCAGCCTGAGCATAAGATTCAGAGACAGGATTCCTTTCTCAGTCTTATACTTATTTGAAAAGAAAAGAAAAGGGAAATCCTATTTACTTTTCCTTTTTAATATTTTTCTTCTATGTCAACAAGATTTGAGATTTGCAGATAAACATTTTCACTCTCAAGTGTAAGAAACAATGGAAACATTTTAAGATTTCCTTTTTTTTTTTGATCATAGGATTTCTTTTTCCCCAAGAATCTTGTCACTTGAAGTAACTATATGTATATTTTTTGAGACACGGTCTTGCTGGAGTATAGATGCAGTCATAGCTCACTGCAACCTTGAACTCCTCGGCTCAGGGATTCCTCTTGCTTCATCCTCCCAAGTAGCTGCGATTACAGCCATATGCCACCATGCCAAGCTAATTTTTAAATTTTTTCTAGAGATGGAGGTATCGCCATGTTACCCAGGCTTGTCCAGAACTCCTGGCCTCAAGTGATCCTCCTGCCTCAGTCTCCCCAAAGCACTTGGGATTACAAGTGTGAACCACCACAACTGGCCTTAAAAATATTTTCTGTAACACCTTGCAGAGAGTTGTTCAGTTACTTCATGTGATAACAGATGTTTGCAGATTGGGCCATTCTTCATTCTAAAAATATTTGGCAAAATCTGGCCCACTGTGTTTGTGAAAGCACTCCTGGAATTCATCTTTCAGCTTAGACACCTGTTGAGAATTCTTCTGCTAAGCCACTGTATTTCTGTATGTAGTAGATTTATGTGCTCTTCGTCCATGTTTTTACACAGTTCTTTAAACATTTTTGAATGAATAGGTTTTTGTGTAGCAGTTAATACTTTTTTGGGAGCTTCAATTAGAGCTTTAAAAATTTCATCTCCTAGGGCTTTTGACACCAGCATCTCTCTGTGAAGAAAACACTGTGTTGTGAAGTCAGGTTTGCTTATATTTTTTTGAGAGGAAGCCTCCCTCTGTTGCTCAGGCTGCAGTGCAGTGGTGCAATGTTGGCTCGTTGTAACCACCTCCTGGGTTCAAGTGATTGTCCTGCCTCAGTCTCCTGAATAGCAGGGATTACAGGTGTCTCCTACCATGACTGGCTAATTTTTAATTTTTTGTAGAGATGGGGTTTCATCATGTTGCCCAGGCTGATCTCAAACTCCTGACCTCTGCAGATCTGCTCACCTCATCCTCCCAGAGTGCTAGGATTACAGGCGTGAGCCACTGTGCCTGGCCAAATTTTGGAGCACTTTGGATTTCAGATTTTTGGATTTGGGACGCTTGACATGTACTATCGAACATTTTTAGTTTCTCTTTCTGTATCTCATGTAAGCATTTTACTGATCTTTTACTCAGTGTAATTTTACATTTTTTATTATAGTAGATTCTCGCCACTAATTGTGTGACTTTCCCTTTTCTAGGCAATAAATTCTACTACTGTGTAACTTGCTGCTTCAGCGTTTTCACTGATTTTTTTTTTTTTAACAAAATCTTTATTCTGTTTGTTTTGAGATTACAGTACATTTGACATTTGGGTATATATCTAAGAGAATATTGACATTTAACCTGTCAAATGAATATAATTTGTATTTAAGTGTCTTTTGAATTTTGCTGGAACCACAGCTGTATTTGTAAAGTTGTTTTCCACAGACAACACGAAATGGTTTAGGAAAAATTTAGTTAACAGCCCATGTATACATCCACTGATAAGTAGCTTTCATTGTAAAGAGGGACTTGTTTCATGTGTCTCTTGATGCACTAGTGCCATGAAATGACTCACTAGATAGTTTTTTACCAATTACCAGAATTTTCCTTTGGCCCTTTTCTCACACTTCATCCTCAGAAATTGCCACATTGGATTATCAGGCATTTGTAAACTGCAGATGTTAATGTATAAGACATGAGACCATAACAAAAAACTAATTGAGAAAAATCACAAAACTAAATTTTCATTGTATAACTCCATTGTAATTTTTTCCATATTTTGCATAGTTTGCACCAAATAGCAAAGCATTGGGGGTAACTGAGTTGCAAGATGTAAATATTTCCTTTTTTTTTTTTGAGACAGAGTCTGTTCTGTTACTCAGGTTGTATAGTTCAGTGGCGTGAACACGACTCACTGTAGCCTCAACCTTCCAGGCTCAAGTGATCCTTTTACCTCAGCCTCCATGTAGCTGGGACCATAGATGCATGCCACCACACCAGCTAATTTTTTTTTTGAGACGGAGTCTTGCTTTGTCACCTAGGCTGGAGTGCAGTGACACGATCTCAGCTCACTGCAACCTCTGCCTCCTGGGTTCAAGCAATTCTCCTGCCTCAGCCTACCAGTTAGCCAGGATTACAGGCATGTGCCATAACATCCGACTATTTTGTTTTGTATTTTTTACTAGAGACGGGGTTTTGCCATGTTGGCCAGGCTGGTTTCAAACTCCTG
>NW_022438208.1:0-11140 GCF_009761245.1 Sapajus apella | reverse complement strand
GGTTTTGCCATGTTGGCCAGGCTGGTTTCAAACTCCTGACTTCAGGTAATTCGCCCGCCTCGGCCTCCCAAAATGCTAGGATTACAGGTGTGAGCCACCGCACCCAGCCTAATTTTTTAATTTTTTGTAGAAACAGGGTTTCACTATATTGCCCAGGCTAGTCTCAAATTCCTGGGCTCAAGCATTCCTCCCACCTTGGCCTCCCAAAGTGCTGGGATTACAGGTAAGCCACTGTGGCTGGCCTTTTCATTAGAATTAAAATTTCTTTCTGATTTTCCATTACACTTGTAGAGCTTATTTGCTCTTATCAAGCAGTTGGTGGTACCTATGGGGAGGTTTGGGGAGGTAATTTGAGAGGGAGAGGCTGATGTTCATTAGCACCCTGCCATCTCCCCATGCAAAGCAACCTCCAGTTAGTTATCAAGGACAACTGTATCCCAATAAACATGGTCTTATTGTGCACTACTACATATGGCTGATTTCTAACAAAATTGTTGATGAGGTTGTTCATTTACTGTCAATACTGCCATTGCTTGATGCACAAAAGTTAAAGGGTTTTTTCTTTCTTCTTTTTGTTAAATTTCTGATCTCTCAAAGAACTGAAGCAGTATCTTCAATATCTTGTGGAATCCAGATTGAGAATCCCTGGATTAGACTCTGGGACCTCTTCTTACATTGCTATAGAAAAACTGAACGTGTCTGCATCTGTGCTTTCCTTTATAATCAGGCAGCTTTTGCTCATCTTCTAAATCTCTCACAAGTGATGAATTTGGTGGACTTAAGTTACATCTGGAAGTTTAGCTGCAGGGTGCAGGTGAATCTGGAAAATGCTTTTTAGTTTTTAATCTTTCAAGTTCCTATGGTATAGGAAGGCACAGTAGAGGGAAATTGAGAGAGATACTGTATACCCGTATAACATATCTGTCATTATTACTGGATTTTTAAAAATGAAGACTTTCTTTCTTGTGTAGTAAAATTTTTTCAAAAGAAAACTTGAAAGTATTCATTTGCTTATTAAAAAATTTATTTAGCACCTGCAGTATGCTGACATTCTTCTAGATACTTGGGAGGCATTTCGTGAGGAAAACAAAGCTCCATGCCCTCCTGGAGCTTTAATTCCAGTGGAAAGAGATAGATAATAGTCAATACACATTGTTTTTTTTTTTTTGTTTTTTTTTTTTTTTTTTTTTTTTTTTTTTTTTGAGACGGAGTTTCGCTCTTGTTACCCAGGCTGGAGTGCAATGGCACGATCTCGGCTCACTGCAACCTCCGCCTCCTGGGTTCAGGCAATTCTCCTGCCTCAGCCTCCTGAGCAGCTGGGACTACAGGCACACGCCACCATGCCCAGCTAATTTTTTGTATTTTTAGTAGAGACGGGGTTTCACCATGTTGACCAGGATGGTCTCGATCTCTTGACCTCGTGATCCACCCACCTCGGCCTCCCAAAGTGCTGGGATTACAGGCTTGAGCCACCGCGCCCGGCCTATACATTGTTAAATAAGTTGTCTCTTATTGTGTAAATAAAAAGAGTGAAATAGTGGCTACTGAAGTCTTAGCTATTATACCATGTGAGTTTTATGTGGCTATATCAAGAACCTTGGATTTTTACCATATTTTCCCCACAATCTTGAGGAAATAATCTATTTTGGTTGCTTTGTAGTAAACAATTGTGATAAACTGCTAAGGGTCTGGATTGTGGCATTAATGTATGTATTACGATGTGGCATATATTGAGCATTTTTAAATTTATAGGAATAAACTGATTGTTCTCTCAAAAATTGGTTTCGACGCAGGTTTGTATATAACTGGTTATTCAGTAATGACAATTTTCAGAGTTGTCCTAGTCTATTTGGACTGCTGTAACAAAATACCGTAGAGTAGGTAGCTTATAAAGAACAGATGTTTCTTTCTTTTCTTTTTATTTTTCTCTTTACCATCAAATTTTATGAGAACTTTTAAATTTAATTTTATATTTTCTTGAGATGGAATCTCACTCTGTTGCCCAGGCTGGAGTGCAATGGTGTGATCTCGGCTCACTGCAACCTCTGTCTCCCAAGTTCAAGTGATTCTTCTGCCTCAGCCTCCTGAGATGACAAGCACCTGTCACCACACCTGGCTAATTTTTCTGTTTTTAGTATAGATGGGCTTTCTCCATCTTGGCCAGGCTGGTCTTAAACTATTGACCTCAGGTGATCCACCTGTCTCCGCCTCCCAAAGTGCTGGGATTACAGGCGTGAGCCACTGTGCCCGGCCAGATGTTTATTTCTAACAGTTCGGGAGGCTGGGAGGTTTAAGATCAAGGCACTGGCAAGTTCACATTTGGTGAGGATCTGTTTCACGATTCATAGATGGTGCCTTTTCACTGTGTGCTCACATGGTGCAAGGAAAAGAGCTTATTTTTTTAGGGTTGTTTTTGTTTTTTTTTTGACTATTACAAAAGTTTATTTAGCAAAAATTCTATTATGAAAATGTACATGACCTAATTTTTACATCATAGTAAAACAGGCCCTATGGAGAGAGGACATGGGTTTCTCCGCTGAACAGCCATTATTTATACTCGTTCCAAGGCTTCTAACATGATGATACTATTTCCTTGCATTACCACCATTCCAATATTGTTCTGTTGTCCGCTAGTCGCCATCTCCACACATTCATCTATCACAAGATTCATAAAGGGATCAAATCCCCGCAGTATTCCTTGGACATGTCTGCCACCATTTAATTTCAATGATAACTTCTTGTCCATAAATTTTTTCAACTCGGGAGGGTGAGCTTTGCTCGTGATGGCTACTCCGCAGGCACACAGAGGCCTTGGAATGGAATGCCTGTTTTTTTTTTTTTTTTTTTTTTTTTTTAATAAGAACTCCAAACCCATTCATGAAGGTCCCACCCTTATAACCTATTTATCTCCCAAAGGCTCCAATTTCTCATATTGTCACTTGGGGGTTAGTATTTTAACATAGGGGTTTTGGGAGGCACATAAACATTCAGACCAGAGCAAAAATGTTTAGTTATTTTTATTTCACTTATTTTTTGAGACAGGGTCTTGCTTTGTCACCCAGGCTAAAGCTCAGTGGTATGAACACAGCTCACTGCAGCCTTAACCTCCCATGCTCAAGTGGTCCTTGCATTTCAGTTTTCTGAGTAGCTGGGACTACAGGTGTATGCCACCATTCCTGGTTAATTTTTTTTTAATTTTTGTAAAGATGGGATCTTGCTATGTTGCCCAGGCTGTTCTTGAACTCCTAGGCTCAAGCAGTCTTTCCACCTTAGCCTCCAAAAGTGCTGGGATTGCAGATGTGAGTCACTGCACCCAGCTTGTTCAGTTATTTTTGAATCATCCATTTTAGAAGACAGTAAGTTCTTTGGAAGAAGACAAAGTAGATTCAGGAAGGGGCAATGGGTATGCTAGGGTCTGGAGGTAGTTTGCAATATTAAATAGGATGGTTGGGATGGGTAGTATTGAAAAAGTGATACTTGAGCCAAGGAAGCGATGGAGTTAGTTATTGCGATAGCTGGCAGAAGCACATTTCAGGCAAAAGAAACAGCTTATGCAAAGGCACTAAGGTGAGAGCCTGTTGTGTTGGAGGAAAGCTAGGAGGCCCAGCCAGTGCATCAGAGCAGGGCGAGTGAGAAGAGTTGTAGACAGGAGATGTGGTCAGGGAATTAAGGGCTGGGGGTATTCCCCTAGGGCCCTTTATGCCATTGAAATAGGCAGCAGCACAGAGCCTTGAGCAGAGTGGTGGCAAAAATCTACCTAAGGTGTTTTATCCTTCTATCCCCCAATGTATGAAAAGGATCACTAAACATGTGTTGAGAATAGACTGTAGGGGGCATGAGAGGTAGAAGGGAGACTAGTGACATTGTTGGCTTGACCATGGTAGATGTGGTAAAGTGATCAGATTCTGGATATATTTTGAAAGTAGAGTTATCAAGACTTCCTGATGTAGGACAGGAGACGAGGATGAAGCTAAGGTTTCGGTCTGAGCAACTGGAGACAGAATTGTCTTTAACTTAGATGGGAAAGCTAGGGTAGAGCACACTTGGAAGGGAAGGTCAGATCAGTTTTGCGTATGTTGAGTTGGCAATATTATTAGAGATCCAAATGGAAATGTTGAGTAATTACAAGACTAGAAGAGATCACGAAGGAAGAGACTGTAGTGAGTAGAGGATGAGAAAGGACTAAGCCCTGGGCATTCCTTTAAAGGAAACTTAGAAGTGGTCAGTGAGGTTGGCAGAAAACAAATTTCTAAGAAGAGGATGTGGTCAGCTGTATCAAATGCTGCTGATAGGACAAATAAGATGAGAACTGAGAATTGATAATTGGATTTAGTAACATGTTTATTGTTTATAAGAATGATGTTGGTGAAAAGTATGGAAATGTGTTTAACAGGATTGGAAGAGAGGGCTTGTGTGAATAAACACATCTTTGCTTTCAGAAGGAGAGAAATGGGATAGTAGCTGAATTGGGGAGATGAAAGCGAGAAAGTTTTTTTCCTAAGACACAGGAATATCATGATTTTATGGTGATGAAAATGATCCATTAAAGAGGAAAGAGTAGATTATACCTAAATTCTGAGTTCAGTTTTTATAGTCAATTTTTGCATACATTCTCAGTTCCTCTGCCCCTCTTTTGCTTTATCACACTTGCTTGGCAAAGCCACAAACTTGGTGATGAAATGCATTACTTCTGCTTCTAGGTGCCTGCACTTTCTATTACATAATTTTGTCATGAACACAAACTTTTGCAAGCTTTTCCATTTATTCTGAAGTGTTCTGGCTTCAGGCTTCAGTAATAAAAAGTGAACTGTAAGGGATACACTGGCCTAGCCTCAGGATAATAGGGTTGAGAGCTAACCTTTTTCCCAGGGACTCTGAAGCCTAGAAAGCAGAATTCTTTGAGGTTGTCTGTGTCTTTAGTGAAAATTATTTGCCATGGGTTAGATGCTTGACACTGCTGAGCGTGTTCCACAGTTGTGGGCCATGGAGATATAGAGGAGGTAAAAAGTTACTATTTGCAATTCCAAAGTTTTAGTTAGCCCTGTTTCATAGTCTTCCTCTGTCATCCTTATTATTTCTGAGTGCTAGATTTCTAGTTTCCTGGGTTTTTCTTAGCAGAATACCTGTTCCTTCTTCTCCCTTAATTTTCTTTTCTGTCACTGTAGGCTTAAACATAACCAACCTTCCTTCCTCCCTCCCTCCCTTCTTCGGAATTCTTGTTGCTTTATTTTGTTTTATTTTTTTTGAGACAGAGTCTCACTCTGTCGCTCAGGCTGGAATGCAGTGGTGTCATCTCAATATACTGCAACCCAACCTCCGCCTCCTGGTTCAAGCGATTGTCCTGCCTCAGCCTCCCGAGTAGCTAGAATTATAGGCATGGACCACCAGGCCAGGCTAATTTTTTTATTTTTTGTAGAGGTAGGGTTTCTCTATGTTGATCAGGATAGTCTCGAACTCCCGACCTCAGGTGGTCCTCCCACCTTGACCTCCCAAAGTGCTGGGATTACAGGCATGAGCCATGGTGCCGAGCCCTTTATTTTTGATAAACTGCTATAATAAGCTCCTATTAGAAGTTTTTTAGACATTACACCACATTGTCTTGATATTCTGATCATATATACACACACATATATATGCATTTTTTAAGAGATGTTTAACAGATATATACTATATGTTGAATATTTGCAGTCAAATATTCTTAAATACATTATCTTGTGGCGTATCACTTTCAAGTTAAAATGCCAGAAACGACACCAATATCTACAATTATTTTAAGGAATGTTATATAATGACACATTAAGGTGTACATTCTTTTGACTTATAATTCTTAAAAGAATAATAATAGCAAAAATGATGCAAAACCTTCAGTGTGAGATTATGATGAAGCTACATTTTACAAAAATATAGCGTAAAATGGCAATAATCCCATTCAACATCCTGGACTAGATTCCTTCAGGAGGGGCTGATAACTTATACAGCTGAACTTTAAAGTTTACAGATAAAGACAGTTAAATACTGCTACTGAGAAATATCTCTCTTATAATGTATACAACTTTCAGGCCACAGTTTTGAAGATCTGAAGTAGTATGTTGGTTTGATAAACTAGTCAGTTGGCACTTATGAACACATTTATTGTTTTGCCATCTTTAAAATACATTTTCAGAGTATCACTAGAACTTTTGATGTACTTTACAAATTCCTTGTTTTAGTGTTCAAGTGCCCTGTGGTTCTGGTATTGCTATTTTTTTTTTTTTTTTGAAAGAAAGAGAAAGAGGGAGAGAGAACAGGAGTCTTGCTCTATTGCCCAGGCTGGAATGCAGTCTAAAAATAGGTATTGAAAACCTCTTTTATGCTGATAATTGTGCTTAACAGCGGAGACAGGAAGGAATAAGGGAAGAAAATAACAAACAAACAGCCAACTAATATTTCATTTAAGTCTGTGAAATGCTATGCAAATGCTGAAGAGTGATTTACTTCCAATTATGTGGTCACTTTCAAAATAGGTATAATATGATACTGAGAAAAATGTATGTTCTGTGGACCTGGGGAGAATAATTCTATAAATATTCACCGAGTTTACTTGTTCCAGGTCTGAGTTCAAATCATACATGTCCCTGTTAATTTTCTATCTCATTTATCTGTCAAATATTAACAATGTGGTGTCAAAGTCTCCTGCTATTATTGTGCGGGAGTCCAAGTCTCTTGATAAGTCATTAAGAACTTGTCTTATGTATCTGGGTGTTCCTATATTGGGTGCATATATATTTATGATCATTGACTCCTGTTGTTGCATTGATCCTTTTACCATTATGTAATGTCTTTCTTTGTTTCTTTTAGTCTTTGTTACTATTAAAGTCTATTTTGTCAGAGACGAAAGTTACAACTCCTGTTTTCTTTTTTTTTTTTTTTTGCTCTCCATTTGATTGGCAAGTCTTCCACCAACCCTTTGTTTTGAGTCTCTGTGCGTCCTTGCTTATGAGATGGATCTGGATACAGCGAACCGATGGGTTTTGACTTTTCATTCAATTTGCCTGTCTGTGTCTCTGATTGGGGCATTTAATCCATTTAAATTTAGGATTAATATTGATACTTGTGAGTTTAATAATGTTGTTTAATGCTCGCTGGCTATTTTGCCCATTAGTTGATATAGATTCTTCATCATGGAGATAACTCTTTACCTTTTGGTAAGTTTTTGGGGTGACTGATACTGGTTGTTCCTTTTTGTGTATAGTGCTTCCTTCAGAAGCTCTTGTAAAGCAGGCCTGGTGGTGATGAAATCTCTGAGTGCTTGCTTGTTAGCGAAAAATTTTATTTTTCCTTCATTCATGAAGCTTAATTTGGCTGGATATGAGATTCTGGGTTGAAAATTCTTTTCTTTGAGGATATTGAATATTGACCCCCACTCTCTTCTAGTTTGCAGGGTTTCAGCTGAGAGATCTGCTATGAGTCTGATAGGCTTCCCTTTATGGGTAACCTGACCTTTCTCTCTAGCTGCCCTTAGAATGTTCTCCTTTATTTCAGCCCTGGTGAATCTAACGATTATGTGTCTTGGGGTTGCTCTACTTGAGGAAATATCTTTGTGGTGTTCTCTGTATTACCTGAAGTTGAGTATTTTCCTGCCTTACTAGGTTAGGAGACTTTTCCTGAATAGTGTCCTGAAGAATATTTTCCAGCTTGGATTCATTCTCTTCATGACCTTCAGGTACACCTATCAAACGCAAATTAGATCTTTTCACATAGTCCCATATTTCTTGGAGACTTTGCTCATTCCTTTTTGTTCTTTCTTCTCTAATCTTGTCTTCTCGTTTCATTTCATTAAGTTGGTCTTCGACCTCTGATATCCTTTCTTCTGCTTGATCAATTCGAGTGTTAAAACCTGTGCATACTTCGCGGAGTTCTCGTATTGTATTCTTCAGTTCCATTAATTCACTTATATTCCTCTCTAGATTGTCTGTTCTTGTTAGGATTTCGTCAAACCTTTTTTCAAGGTTCTCAGTTTCTTTAAATTGGGCTAGAAAATGCTCTTTTAACTCACAGAAGTTTCTTATTATCCACCTTCTGAAGCCTAAATCTGTTAATGGAATGCACTCATTCTCCATCAGGCCTCGATCCCTTGTTGATGAGGAACTGTGATCCCCTGTAGAGGGAGAGGCATTCTGATTTTGGGTATTCTCAGCGTTTTTATGCTGGTTTCTTCCCATCATTGTAAATTTATCCACCTGTCATCTTTGTAATTTCGACTTTCAAATTAGGTCTCAGTGGATGTCCAACTTGCTGATTCCCAGCGCCGGAATCTGAGCGACCCACTGCGCTGGCCAAAACAGCGGTGTTAAGATTCGTGGTGCCTTTCTGCCTGGGAATCTCCAGTCTGGCTTCCTTCTTGAGTCCCTTTTTCAATCAGCTGAATAGGTGACTCTGCCTTCCCGGAGCTCCAAACCTCGACCAAAAGGGGACCCAGTCCCGTTTACTCTGCACCAAGAACCGCTGCGCTGGCAAAACCGCTGCCACAAGAGTGGCGCTGGCGACCCGTGGGGCTCCTCCGCTGGGAATCTCCTGGTCCGTGAGCAACAAAAATTCGTCTGAAAGTGTGGTGTCCTCTCATTCTCTGCGCTTTCACTGGGAGCTACAATCCTGGGCTGCTAGTAATCAGCCATCTTGGATCTCTCCCTGGTATTGCTATTTTTTAAAGACATTATTCGCTGTTACCAAGAAGTTACCTTATTGCACTAGCTGTGTCCTTGACTGTCTGTAGAAACCTTACTCTGTCATTGATCTCATCTGGGATCTTGCTGAGAATTTGTTTAAGTGCTCGTGCTCTTTCATTTAGGTCTCAGAATTCTGGCTCTGGTCATTCAGTCTTAGACTCTTGGTTTTTTTTTTTTTAAGACGGGGTTTCACCATGTTGGTCAGGCTGTTCCTCAACTCCCGACCTCAGGTGATCCGCTCGCTTTGGCCTCCAAAGTACTTGGATTACAGGCGTGAGCCACCACACCCTGCTAGTCTTAGACTCTTTCACATCATCAGCTGCCATATCAAGAAGGGATTCTATATGGTTAACTTCTATACTGTTTTTTCTAAAATTTTCATAGTGATGTCTTGTGTGAGACCTAGATTGTCTTTTTCAATCATAATGAAAACGGTCTCAGTGTCTAGTTGCAGACAGATTTACTCATTCTAGAGCTGCAGGCAGATTTACTCCTTCTAGCTTATTAAATACAGGATACATGACTGCATGGCGGGGCATATAAAACATGGAAATAAACTTTATTCTTCATCTCTTCCTTATTCAAACACCAACTACAGTAGAAAAAGCAGTGCTAAATTGTACTTCATTCACTGCAGTATTCTCATTTTTTGTGTGATCAAAGAATAAGGCACAAAACACAAAAGGACTGACAACTGAGGCACAGACTTCACTTCCGACTTATGGACCCTCTTCAGCTCGCCAGAAGGAACCGAGAGGAACCAACTTTATTTCTTTACTTTTATTGTAATCTAGTCCCAAGAGGAGGAGGAGATTTAGTAAAATAGTAAAATAGTCACACTATTTTACTGTGAACTGCAGGTTAAATCATTTCTTATCTGCTGAAATTACATGGCTATGATATCAGTGGTCACCATTATTCTTTTCATCTCCTATCAACTCTAATACAATCCACAGGGAACTTTTCATGAAATGTGCTGTTAGTGTATTCATAGTTTCTTCTGTTTGTGGCAGCAACAGTGCTTTTGAAATCATATAAGATTTTTTTCTCCCTGTGGATATATAGTGATTTTTACTTAATTTAGAAATAGAAAAAAGTAACTTTGAGCAAAGCCTCTACAGGCAGACAATGACTAGGCTGCCTCCTTGCTGGACAGGGCAGCTCTGAAGGAAAAAAAAAAAAAGAGATGGCAGCAGCATAACCGAAACTCATAAAGCCCTAAATCCCTGGGACAGAGCACCTGAGAACAAAAAGCAGTTTATGTGTTCTGCTGCAGCAGACCTAAACGCACCTGCCCAGCAGCTCTGATTGAACAACAGAGCTCACAGCTTAGCATTTGAGCTCCTATAAAGAAGAGACCGTCTCCTCAAGCAGGTCCCTGACCTCTATATATCCAAAGAGCCACCTCATAAAGGAGAGATCAGATTGACACTTGGCGGGTATCCTTCTGGGACAAAGATAGCAGAAGAAGAAAACTGGTAACAACCCTTACTGTTCAGCAGCTGCTGCAGGTGAACCCCAGGCAAGCAGGGCCTGGAGTGGACCTCAGCAGACCTGCAGCAGAGGGGCCAGACTGTCAGAAGGAAAACCAAGAAACAGAAATAACCTCATCATCAACAAACAGAACGTCCACTCAGAGACCCAATCTGAAAGCCAGCAACTACAAAGTCGACAGGTGGATAAATCCTTAAAGATGGGAAGAAACCAGCGCAAAAGGGATGAAAACACCCGAAACCAGAACACCTCTCCTCCTACAAGGGATCACAGCTCCACACCAGCAAGGGAACAAGATTGGATGGAGAACGAGTGTGATGAAATGACAGAATCAGACTTCAGAAGGTGGGTAGTAAGAAACTTCTGTGAACTTAAAGAACATGTTCTAACCCAATGAAAAGAAACTAAGAACCTTGAAAAAAGATTTGACAAGATGCTAACGAGAATGGACAAAATAGAAAGGAATATAAGTGAATTGATGGAGCTGAAAAACGCAACACCAGAACTTCGCGAAGCATGCATAAGTATCAACAGCCGAATTGACCAAGCAGAAGAAAGGATATCAGAGGTCGAAGATCAACTCAATGAAATAAAAATGGGAAGGCAAGAATGGAGAAAAAAGGGTAAAAAGGAATGAACAAAGTCTCCAAGAAATGTGGGACTATGTGAAAAGACCTAATCTACGTTTGATAGGCGTACCTGAATGTGACAAAGAATGAATCCAAGCTGGAAAATACTCTTCAGGATATTATCCATGAAAACTTCCCCAACCTAGCAAGGCAGGCAAACATTCAAGTCCAGGAAATGCAGAGAACACCAGAAAGATATTCGTCAAGAAGAGCAACCCCAAGGCACATAATCGTCAGATTCACCAGGGTTGAAATGAAAGAGAAGATACTAAGGGCAGCCAGAGAGAAAGGTCGGGTTACCCACAAAGGGAA
>NW_022438207.1:11240-17366 GCF_009761245.1 Sapajus apella | reverse complement strand
AGCAAGATCAAAAAAACTCAAAGTCTAGCAGAAGACAAGAAATAGCTAAGATCAGAGCAGAACTGAAGGAGATAGAGACACAAAAAACCCTTCAAAAAATCAATAAATCCAGGAGCTGGTTTTTTGAAAAGATCAACAAAATAGACCACTAGCCAGAATAATAAAAAAGAAAAGAGAGAATAACCAAATTGATGCAATAAAAAACGATAAAGGGGATATCACCACAGATTCCACAGAAATTCAAACCATCATCAGAGATTATTACAAACAACTCTATGCACACAAACTAATAAACCTGGAAGAAATGGATAAATTCCTGGACACTTGCCTCCTGCCAAGCCTAAACCAGGAAGAAGCCGAAACCCTGAACAGACCCATAACAAGGTCTGAAGTTGAGGCAGCAATTAAGAGCTTACCACCCAAAAAAAGCCCAGGTCCAGATGGGTTCACAGCTGAATTCTACCAGACATACAAAGAGGAGCTGGTACCATTTCTTCTGAAACTATTCCAAACAATACAAAAAGAGGGAATTCTTCCCAAATCATTTTATGAGACCAACATCATCCTGATACCAAAACCCGGCAGAGACTCAACAAGAAAAGAAAACTTCAGGCCAATATCCATGATGAACATAGATGCAAAAATCTTCAATAAAATACTGACAAGCCGATTGCAACAGCACATCAAAAAGCTTATCCACCATGATCAAGTAGGCTTCATCCCGGGGATGCAAGGCTGGTTCAACATACGCAAGTCTATAAACGTAATTCACCACATAAACAGAACCAAAGACAAAAACCACATGATTATCTCAATTGATGCAGAGAAGGCCTTTGACAAAATTCAACAGCCCTTTATGCTAAAAACACTCAATAAGCTAGGTATCAATGGAACGTATCTCAAAATAATAAAAGCTATTTATGACAAACCAACAGCCAATATCATACTGAATGGGCAAAAACTGGAAGCATTCCCCTTGAAATGTGGCACCAGACAAGGATGTCCACTCTCACCACTGCTATTCAATATAGTATTAGAAGTTCTAGCCAGAGCAATCAGGCAAGAAAAAGAAATAAAGGGCATTCAAATAGGAAAGGAGGAAGTCAAATTGTCTCTATTTGCAGACGACATGATTGTATATCTAGAAGACCCCATCGTCTCAGCCCCAAACCTCCTGAAACTGATAAGCAAGTTCAGCAAAGTCTCAGGATACAAAATCAATGTGCAAAAATCACATGCATTCCTATAAACCAGTAACAGACTTAAAGAGAGCCAAATCAAGAACAAACTTCCATTCACAATTGCCACAAAGAGAATAAAATACCTAGGAATACAACTAACAAGGAATGTAAAGGACCTCTTCAAGGAGAACTACAAGCCACTGCTCAACGAAATAAGAGAGGACACAAACAGATGGAGAAACATCCCATGTTCATGGTTAGGAAGAATCAATATCGTGAAAATGGCCATACTGCCCAAAGTAATTTACAGATTCAATGCTATCCCCATCAAGCTACCAATGACCTTCTTCACAGAACTGGAAAAAACCACCTTAAACTTCATATGGAACCAAAAGAGAGCCCGCATAGCCAAGTCAATTCTAAGCAAAAAGAACAAAGCGGGGGGCATCACACTACCAGACTTCAAACTATACTACAAGGCTACAGTAATCAAAACAGCATGGTACTGGTACCAAAACAGAGATATAGACCAATGGAACAGAACAGAGGTCTCGGAGGCAACACAACATATCTACAACCATCTGATCTTTGACAAACCAGACAAAAACAAGCAATGGGGAAAGGATTCCCTGTTCAATAAATGGTGTTGGGAAAGCTGGCTAGCCATGTGCAGAAAGCAGAAACTGGACCCCTTCCTGACACCTTACACTAAAATTAACTCCAGATGGATTAAAGACTTAAACATAAGACCTAACACCATAAAAACCCTAGAAGAAAATCTAGGCAAAACCATTCGGGACATAGGTGTAGGCAAGGACTTCATGACCAAAACACCAAAAGCATTGACAACAAAAGCCAAAATAGACAAATGGGACCTAATCAAACTCCACAGCTTCTGCACAGCAAAAGAAACAATCATTAGAGTGAATCGGCAACCAACAGATTGGGAAAAAATTTTTGCAGTTTACCCATCTGACAAAGGGCTGATATCCGTAATTTACAAAGAACTAAAGCAGATTTACAAGAAAAAAACTAACAAGCCCATTCAAAAGTGGGCAAAGGATATGAACAGACACTTTACAAAAGAAGACATACGTGAGGCCAACAAACATATGAAAAAATGCTCATCATCACTGGTCATCAGAGAAATGCAAATCAAAACTACACTGAGATACCATCTCACGCCGGTTAGAATGGCGATCATTAAAAAATCTGGAGACAACAGATGCTGGAGAGGATGTGGAGAAATAGGAACACTTTTGCACCGTTGGTGGGAGTGTAAATTAGTGCAACCATTGTGGAAGACAGTGTGGCGATTCCTCAAGGACCTAGAAATAGAAATTCCATTTGACCCAGCAATCCCATTACTGGGTATATATCCAAAGGATTACAAATCGTTCTACTATAAGGACAGGTGTACACGAATGTTCATTGCAGCACTGTTTACAATAGCAAAGACCTGGAACCTACCCAAATGCCCATCGACGATAGACTGGATAGGGAAAATGTGGCACATATACACCATGGAATATTATGCAGCCATCAAAAACGATGAGTTTGGGTCCTTTGTAGGGACATGGATGAACCTGGAAACCATCATTCTCAGCAAACTGACAGAAGAGCAGAAGATCAAACACCGCATGTTCTCACTCATAGGCGGGTGTTGAACAATGAGAACACATGGACACAGGGAGGGGAGCACTACACACTGGGGTCAGTTGGGGGGAAATAGGGGAGGGACGGTGGGGGGTGGGAAGCTGGGGAGAGATAGCAAGGGGAGAAATGCCAGATGTAGGTGATGGGGAGGAAGGCAGCAAATCACACTGCCACGTGTGTTCCTATGCAACAATTTTGCATGTTCTTAACATGTACCCCAAAACGTAAAATGCAATAAAATAAATGGGAAAAAAAAAATAAGTAATGACAATAACTGCGATTACTTTTGCACCTAATCTACCATGAAAATTATTGACAGTATCAAATAGCAAAGCTATTAAAAACCATAAGCGAAAGCAATACTAATAAAAATATAGTCCAAGATGTAATTTATGTAAGATTTTGAAATAAGCCTACTCTTTTTTTTTTTTTTTAACTGACTGACATGGTGAGGCTCAAATATAGGTCCACAAGTTAACAAAATATTTGTTTGTGTTTTGATTTTTTTCATGTTTTATAGGCTCTAATGTATACAATAAAATTACCTTTTAAAACTAAAAGAATGAAGTTTATCTTGTTCACATAAAACCTATTTTTGTTTTGCTTAATTTGAGATAAGCATTCACGGTTTTCGTTTTCATCTGACATGAGACAGTTCCTCCTTGCTCTAGGTGCTTGCTAAATAAGAAAAAACTTAAGAAGTTGAAAACCTGCAGCTAAATGTTCATTACTTTCCTATGATTGGCAGGACATTACTGGTTCAGAGAAATCCATAACTTTTTTAGGGGCAGATCAGTAAATCTCCTCTTGAGTGTGTAATCAAGAACATATAATGCGGCACACAAAATTCTTCCTCCTCAAAGTCAAGTTCTCAGCCTGAGCATAAGATTCAGAGACAGGATTCCTTTCTCAGTCTTATACTTATTTGAAAAGAAAAGAAAAGGGAAATCCTATTTACTTTTCCTTTTTAATATTTTTCTTCTATGTCAACAAGATTTGAGATTTGCAGATAAACATTTTCACTCTCAAGTGTAAGAAACAATGGAAACATTTTAAGATTTCCTTTTTTTTTTTGATCATAGGATTTCTTTTTCCCCAAGAATCTTGTCACTTGAAGTAACTATATGTATATTTTTTGAGACACGGTCTTGCTGGAGTATAGATGCAGTCATAGCTCACTGCAACCTTGAACTCCTCGGCTCAGGGATTCCTCTTGCTTCATCCTCCCAAGTAGCTGCGATTACAGCCATATGCCACCATGCCAAGCTAATTTTTAAATTTTTTCTAGAGATGGAGGTATCGCCATGTTACCCAGGCTTGTCCAGAACTCCTGGCCTCAAGTGATCCTCCTGCCTCAGTCTCCCCAAAGCACTTGGGATTACAAGTGTGAACCACCACAACTGGCCTTAAAAATATTTTCTGTAACACCTTGCAGAGAGTTGTTCAGTTACTTCATGTGATAACAGATGTTTGCAGATTGGGCCATTCTTCATTCTAAAAATATTTGGCAAAATCTGGCCCACTGTGTTTGTGAAAGCACTCCTGGAATTCATCTTTCAGCTTAGACACCTGTTGAGAATTCTTCTGCTAAGCCACTGTATTTCTGTATGTAGTAGATTTATGTGCTCTTCGTCCATGTTTTTACACAGTTCTTTAAACATTTTTGAATGAATAGGTTTTTGTGTAGCAGTTAATACTTTTTTGGGAGCTTCAATTAGAGCTTTAAAAATTTCATCTCCTAGGGCTTTTGACACCAGCATCTCTCTGTGAAGAAAACACTGTGTTGTGAAGTCAGGTTTGCTTATATTTTTTTGAGAGGAAGCCTCCCTCTGTTGCTCAGGCTGCAGTGCAGTGGTGCAATGTTGGCTCGTTGTAACCACCTCCTGGGTTCAAGTGATTGTCCTGCCTCAGTCTCCTGAATAGCAGGGATTACAGGTGTCTCCTACCATGACTGGCTAATTTTTAATTTTTTGTAGAGATGGGGTTTCATCATGTTGCCCAGGCTGATCTCAAACTCCTGACCTCTGCAGATCTGCTCACCTCATCCTCCCAGAGTGCTAGGATTACAGGCGTGAGCCACTGTGCCTGGCCAAATTTTGGAGCACTTTGGATTTCAGATTTTTGGATTTGGGACGCTTGACATGTACTATCGAACATTTTTAGTTTCTCTTTCTGTATCTCATGTAAGCATTTTACTGATCTTTTACTCAGTGTAATTTTACATTTTTTATTATAGTAGATTCTCGCCACTAATTGTGTGACTTTCCCTTTTCTAGGCAATAAATTCTACTACTGTGTAACTTGCTGCTTCAGCGTTTTCACTGATTTTTTTTTTTTTAACAAAATCTTTATTCTGTTTGTTTTGAGATTACAGTACATTTGACATTTGGGTATATATCTAAGAGAATATTGACATTTAACCTGTCAAATGAATATAATTTGTATTTAAGTGTCTTTTGAATTTTGCTGGAACCACAGCTGTATTTGTAAAGTTGTTTTCCACAGACAACACGAAATGGTTTAGGAAAAATTTAGTTAACAGCCCATGTATACATCCACTGATAAGTAGCTTTCATTGTAAAGAGGGACTTGTTTCATGTGTCTCTTGATGCACTAGTGCCATGAAATGACTCACTAGATAGTTTTTTACCAATTACCAGAATTTTCCTTTGGCCCTTTTCTCACACTTCATCCTCAGAAATTGCCACATTGGATTATCAGGCATTTGTAAACTGCAGATGTTAATGTATAAGACATGAGACCATAACAAAAAACTAATTGAGAAAAATCACAAAACTAAATTTTCATTGTATAACTCCATTGTAATTTTTTCCATATTTTGCATAGTTTGCACCAAATAGCAAAGCATTGGGGGTAACTGAGTTGCAAGATGTAAATATTTCCTTTTTTTTTTTTGAGACAGAGTCTGTTCTGTTACTCAGGTTGTATAGTTCAGTGGCGTGAACACGACTCACTGTAGCCTCAACCTTCCAGGCTCAAGTGATCCTTTTACCTCAGCCTCCATGTAGCTGGGACCATAGATGCATGCCACCACACCAGCTAATTTTTTTTTTGAGACGGAGTCTTGCTTTGTCACCTAGGCTGGAGTGCAGTGACACGATCTCAGCTCACTGCAACCTCTGCCTCCTGGGTTCAAGCAATTCTCCTGCCTCAGCCTACCAGTTAGCCAGGATTACAGGCATGTGCCATAACATCCGACTATTTTGTTTTGTATTTTTTACTAGAGACGGGGTTTTGCCATGTTGGCCAGGCTGGTTTCAAACTCCTG
>NW_022438207.1:0-11140 GCF_009761245.1 Sapajus apella | reverse complement strand
GGTTTTGCCATGTTGGCCAGGCTGGTTTCAAACTCCTGACTTCAGGTAATTCGCCCGCCTCGGCCTCCCAAAATGCTAGGATTACAGGTGTGAGCCACCGCACCCAGCCTAATTTTTTAATTTTTTGTAGAAACAGGGTTTCACTATATTGCCCAGGCTAGTCTCAAATTCCTGGGCTCAAGCATTCCTCCCACCTTGGCCTCCCAAAGTGCTGGGATTACAGGTAAGCCACTGTGGCTGGCCTTTTCATTAGAATTAAAATTTCTTTCTGATTTTCCATTACACTTGTAGAGCTTATTTGCTCTTATCAAGCAGTTGGTGGTACCTATGGGGAGGTTTGGGGAGGTAATTTGAGAGGGAGAGGCTGATGTTCATTAGCACCCTGCCATCTCCCCATGCAAAGCAACCTCCAGTTAGTTATCAAGGACAACTGTATCCCAATAAACATGGTCTTATTGTGCACTACTACATATGGCTGATTTCTAACAAAATTGTTGATGAGGTTGTTCATTTACTGTCAATACTGCCATTGCTTGATGCACAAAAGTTAAAGGGTTTTTTCTTTCTTCTTTTTGTTAAATTTCTGATCTCTCAAAGAACTGAAGCAGTATCTTCAATATCTTGTGGAATCCAGATTGAGAATCCCTGGATTAGACTCTGGGACCTCTTCTTACATTGCTATAGAAAAACTGAACGTGTCTGCATCTGTGCTTTCCTTTATAATCAGGCAGCTTTTGCTCATCTTCTAAATCTCTCACAAGTGATGAATTTGGTGGACTTAAGTTACATCTGGAAGTTTAGCTGCAGGGTGCAGGTGAATCTGGAAAATGCTTTTTAGTTTTTAATCTTTCAAGTTCCTATGGTATAGGAAGGCACAGTAGAGGGAAATTGAGAGAGATACTGTATACCCGTATAACATATCTGTCATTATTACTGGATTTTTAAAAATGAAGACTTTCTTTCTTGTGTAGTAAAATTTTTTCAAAAGAAAACTTGAAAGTATTCATTTGCTTATTAAAAAATTTATTTAGCACCTGCAGTATGCTGACATTCTTCTAGATACTTGGGAGGCATTTCGTGAGGAAAACAAAGCTCCATGCCCTCCTGGAGCTTTAATTCCAGTGGAAAGAGATAGATAATAGTCAATACACATTGTTTTTTTTTTTTTGTTTTTTTTTTTTTTTTTTTTTTTTTTTTTTTTTGAGACGGAGTTTCGCTCTTGTTACCCAGGCTGGAGTGCAATGGCACGATCTCGGCTCACTGCAACCTCCGCCTCCTGGGTTCAGGCAATTCTCCTGCCTCAGCCTCCTGAGCAGCTGGGACTACAGGCACACGCCACCATGCCCAGCTAATTTTTTGTATTTTTAGTAGAGACGGGGTTTCACCATGTTGACCAGGATGGTCTCGATCTCTTGACCTCGTGATCCACCCACCTCGGCCTCCCAAAGTGCTGGGATTACAGGCTTGAGCCACCGCGCCCGGCCTATACATTGTTAAATAAGTTGTCTCTTATTGTGTAAATAAAAAGAGTGAAATAGTGGCTACTGAAGTCTTAGCTATTATACCATGTGAGTTTTATGTGGCTATATCAAGAACCTTGGATTTTTACCATATTTTCCCCACAATCTTGAGGAAATAATCTATTTTGGTTGCTTTGTAGTAAACAATTGTGATAAACTGCTAAGGGTCTGGATTGTGGCATTAATGTATGTATTACGATGTGGCATATATTGAGCATTTTTAAATTTATAGGAATAAACTGATTGTTCTCTCAAAAATTGGTTTCGACGCAGGTTTGTATATAACTGGTTATTCAGTAATGACAATTTTCAGAGTTGTCCTAGTCTATTTGGACTGCTGTAACAAAATACCGTAGAGTAGGTAGCTTATAAAGAACAGATGTTTCTTTCTTTTCTTTTTATTTTTCTCTTTACCATCAAATTTTATGAGAACTTTTAAATTTAATTTTATATTTTCTTGAGATGGAATCTCACTCTGTTGCCCAGGCTGGAGTGCAATGGTGTGATCTCGGCTCACTGCAACCTCTGTCTCCCAAGTTCAAGTGATTCTTCTGCCTCAGCCTCCTGAGATGACAAGCACCTGTCACCACACCTGGCTAATTTTTCTGTTTTTAGTATAGATGGGCTTTCTCCATCTTGGCCAGGCTGGTCTTAAACTATTGACCTCAGGTGATCCACCTGTCTCCGCCTCCCAAAGTGCTGGGATTACAGGCGTGAGCCACTGTGCCCGGCCAGATGTTTATTTCTAACAGTTCGGGAGGCTGGGAGGTTTAAGATCAAGGCACTGGCAAGTTCACATTTGGTGAGGATCTGTTTCACGATTCATAGATGGTGCCTTTTCACTGTGTGCTCACATGGTGCAAGGAAAAGAGCTTATTTTTTTAGGGTTGTTTTTGTTTTTTTTTTGACTATTACAAAAGTTTATTTAGCAAAAATTCTATTATGAAAATGTACATGACCTAATTTTTACATCATAGTAAAACAGGCCCTATGGAGAGAGGACATGGGTTTCTCCGCTGAACAGCCATTATTTATACTCGTTCCAAGGCTTCTAACATGATGATACTATTTCCTTGCATTACCACCATTCCAATATTGTTCTGTTGTCCGCTAGTCGCCATCTCCACACATTCATCTATCACAAGATTCATAAAGGGATCAAATCCCCGCAGTATTCCTTGGACATGTCTGCCACCATTTAATTTCAATGATAACTTCTTGTCCATAAATTTTTTCAACTCGGGAGGGTGAGCTTTGCTCGTGATGGCTACTCCGCAGGCACACAGAGGCCTTGGAATGGAATGCCTGTTTTTTTTTTTTTTTTTTTTTTTTTTTAATAAGAACTCCAAACCCATTCATGAAGGTCCCACCCTTATAACCTATTTATCTCCCAAAGGCTCCAATTTCTCATATTGTCACTTGGGGGTTAGTATTTTAACATAGGGGTTTTGGGAGGCACATAAACATTCAGACCAGAGCAAAAATGTTTAGTTATTTTTATTTCACTTATTTTTTGAGACAGGGTCTTGCTTTGTCACCCAGGCTAAAGCTCAGTGGTATGAACACAGCTCACTGCAGCCTTAACCTCCCATGCTCAAGTGGTCCTTGCATTTCAGTTTTCTGAGTAGCTGGGACTACAGGTGTATGCCACCATTCCTGGTTAATTTTTTTTTAATTTTTGTAAAGATGGGATCTTGCTATGTTGCCCAGGCTGTTCTTGAACTCCTAGGCTCAAGCAGTCTTTCCACCTTAGCCTCCAAAAGTGCTGGGATTGCAGATGTGAGTCACTGCACCCAGCTTGTTCAGTTATTTTTGAATCATCCATTTTAGAAGACAGTAAGTTCTTTGGAAGAAGACAAAGTAGATTCAGGAAGGGGCAATGGGTATGCTAGGGTCTGGAGGTAGTTTGCAATATTAAATAGGATGGTTGGGATGGGTAGTATTGAAAAAGTGATACTTGAGCCAAGGAAGCGATGGAGTTAGTTATTGCGATAGCTGGCAGAAGCACATTTCAGGCAAAAGAAACAGCTTATGCAAAGGCACTAAGGTGAGAGCCTGTTGTGTTGGAGGAAAGCTAGGAGGCCCAGCCAGTGCATCAGAGCAGGGCGAGTGAGAAGAGTTGTAGACAGGAGATGTGGTCAGGGAATTAAGGGCTGGGGGTATTCCCCTAGGGCCCTTTATGCCATTGAAATAGGCAGCAGCACAGAGCCTTGAGCAGAGTGGTGGCAAAAATCTACCTAAGGTGTTTTATCCTTCTATCCCCCAATGTATGAAAAGGATCACTAAACATGTGTTGAGAATAGACTGTAGGGGGCATGAGAGGTAGAAGGGAGACTAGTGACATTGTTGGCTTGACCATGGTAGATGTGGTAAAGTGATCAGATTCTGGATATATTTTGAAAGTAGAGTTATCAAGACTTCCTGATGTAGGACAGGAGACGAGGATGAAGCTAAGGTTTCGGTCTGAGCAACTGGAGACAGAATTGTCTTTAACTTAGATGGGAAAGCTAGGGTAGAGCACACTTGGAAGGGAAGGTCAGATCAGTTTTGCGTATGTTGAGTTGGCAATATTATTAGAGATCCAAATGGAAATGTTGAGTAATTACAAGACTAGAAGAGATCACGAAGGAAGAGACTGTAGTGAGTAGAGGATGAGAAAGGACTAAGCCCTGGGCATTCCTTTAAAGGAAACTTAGAAGTGGTCAGTGAGGTTGGCAGAAAACAAATTTCTAAGAAGAGGATGTGGTCAGCTGTATCAAATGCTGCTGATAGGACAAATAAGATGAGAACTGAGAATTGATAATTGGATTTAGTAACATGTTTATTGTTTATAAGAATGATGTTGGTGAAAAGTATGGAAATGTGTTTAACAGGATTGGAAGAGAGGGCTTGTGTGAATAAACACATCTTTGCTTTCAGAAGGAGAGAAATGGGATAGTAGCTGAATTGGGGAGATGAAAGCGAGAAAGTTTTTTTCCTAAGACACAGGAATATCATGATTTTATGGTGATGAAAATGATCCATTAAAGAGGAAAGAGTAGATTATACCTAAATTCTGAGTTCAGTTTTTATAGTCAATTTTTGCATACATTCTCAGTTCCTCTGCCCCTCTTTTGCTTTATCACACTTGCTTGGCAAAGCCACAAACTTGGTGATGAAATGCATTACTTCTGCTTCTAGGTGCCTGCACTTTCTATTACATAATTTTGTCATGAACACAAACTTTTGCAAGCTTTTCCATTTATTCTGAAGTGTTCTGGCTTCAGGCTTCAGTAATAAAAAGTGAACTGTAAGGGATACACTGGCCTAGCCTCAGGATAATAGGGTTGAGAGCTAACCTTTTTCCCAGGGACTCTGAAGCCTAGAAAGCAGAATTCTTTGAGGTTGTCTGTGTCTTTAGTGAAAATTATTTGCCATGGGTTAGATGCTTGACACTGCTGAGCGTGTTCCACAGTTGTGGGCCATGGAGATATAGAGGAGGTAAAAAGTTACTATTTGCAATTCCAAAGTTTTAGTTAGCCCTGTTTCATAGTCTTCCTCTGTCATCCTTATTATTTCTGAGTGCTAGATTTCTAGTTTCCTGGGTTTTTCTTAGCAGAATACCTGTTCCTTCTTCTCCCTTAATTTTCTTTTCTGTCACTGTAGGCTTAAACATAACCAACCTTCCTTCCTCCCTCCCTCCCTTCTTCGGAATTCTTGTTGCTTTATTTTGTTTTATTTTTTTTGAGACAGAGTCTCACTCTGTCGCTCAGGCTGGAATGCAGTGGTGTCATCTCAATATACTGCAACCCAACCTCCGCCTCCTGGTTCAAGCGATTGTCCTGCCTCAGCCTCCCGAGTAGCTAGAATTATAGGCATGGACCACCAGGCCAGGCTAATTTTTTTATTTTTTGTAGAGGTAGGGTTTCTCTATGTTGATCAGGATAGTCTCGAACTCCCGACCTCAGGTGGTCCTCCCACCTTGACCTCCCAAAGTGCTGGGATTACAGGCATGAGCCATGGTGCCGAGCCCTTTATTTTTGATAAACTGCTATAATAAGCTCCTATTAGAAGTTTTTTAGACATTACACCACATTGTCTTGATATTCTGATCATATATACACACACATATATATGCATTTTTTAAGAGATGTTTAACAGATATATACTATATGTTGAATATTTGCAGTCAAATATTCTTAAATACATTATCTTGTGGCGTATCACTTTCAAGTTAAAATGCCAGAAACGACACCAATATCTACAATTATTTTAAGGAATGTTATATAATGACACATTAAGGTGTACATTCTTTTGACTTATAATTCTTAAAAGAATAATAATAGCAAAAATGATGCAAAACCTTCAGTGTGAGATTATGATGAAGCTACATTTTACAAAAATATAGCGTAAAATGGCAATAATCCCATTCAACATCCTGGACTAGATTCCTTCAGGAGGGGCTGATAACTTATACAGCTGAACTTTAAAGTTTACAGATAAAGACAGTTAAATACTGCTACTGAGAAATATCTCTCTTATAATGTATACAACTTTCAGGCCACAGTTTTGAAGATCTGAAGTAGTATGTTGGTTTGATAAACTAGTCAGTTGGCACTTATGAACACATTTATTGTTTTGCCATCTTTAAAATACATTTTCAGAGTATCACTAGAACTTTTGATGTACTTTACAAATTCCTTGTTTTAGTGTTCAAGTGCCCTGTGGTTCTGGTATTGCTATTTTTTTTTTTTTTTTGAAAGAAAGAGAAAGAGGGAGAGAGAACAGGAGTCTTGCTCTATTGCCCAGGCTGGAATGCAGTCTAAAAATAGGTATTGAAAACCTCTTTTATGCTGATAATTGTGCTTAACAGCGGAGACAGGAAGGAATAAGGGAAGAAAATAACAAACAAACAGCCAACTAATATTTCATTTAAGTCTGTGAAATGCTATGCAAATGCTGAAGAGTGATTTACTTCCAATTATGTGGTCACTTTCAAAATAGGTATAATATGATACTGAGAAAAATGTATGTTCTGTGGACCTGGGGAGAATAATTCTATAAATATTCACCGAGTTTACTTGTTCCAGGTCTGAGTTCAAATCATACATGTCCCTGTTAATTTTCTATCTCATTTATCTGTCAAATATTAACAATGTGGTGTCAAAGTCTCCTGCTATTATTGTGCGGGAGTCCAAGTCTCTTGATAAGTCATTAAGAACTTGTCTTATGTATCTGGGTGTTCCTATATTGGGTGCATATATATTTATGATCATTGACTCCTGTTGTTGCATTGATCCTTTTACCATTATGTAATGTCTTTCTTTGTTTCTTTTAGTCTTTGTTACTATTAAAGTCTATTTTGTCAGAGACGAAAGTTACAACTCCTGTTTTCTTTTTTTTTTTTTTTTGCTCTCCATTTGATTGGCAAGTCTTCCACCAACCCTTTGTTTTGAGTCTCTGTGCGTCCTTGCTTATGAGATGGATCTGGATACAGCGAACCGATGGGTTTTGACTTTTCATTCAATTTGCCTGTCTGTGTCTCTGATTGGGGCATTTAATCCATTTAAATTTAGGATTAATATTGATACTTGTGAGTTTAATAATGTTGTTTAATGCTCGCTGGCTATTTTGCCCATTAGTTGATATAGATTCTTCATCATGGAGATAACTCTTTACCTTTTGGTAAGTTTTTGGGGTGACTGATACTGGTTGTTCCTTTTTGTGTATAGTGCTTCCTTCAGAAGCTCTTGTAAAGCAGGCCTGGTGGTGATGAAATCTCTGAGTGCTTGCTTGTTAGCGAAAAATTTTATTTTTCCTTCATTCATGAAGCTTAATTTGGCTGGATATGAGATTCTGGGTTGAAAATTCTTTTCTTTGAGGATATTGAATATTGACCCCCACTCTCTTCTAGTTTGCAGGGTTTCAGCTGAGAGATCTGCTATGAGTCTGATAGGCTTCCCTTTATGGGTAACCTGACCTTTCTCTCTAGCTGCCCTTAGAATGTTCTCCTTTATTTCAGCCCTGGTGAATCTAACGATTATGTGTCTTGGGGTTGCTCTACTTGAGGAAATATCTTTGTGGTGTTCTCTGTATTACCTGAAGTTGAGTATTTTCCTGCCTTACTAGGTTAGGAGACTTTTCCTGAATAGTGTCCTGAAGAATATTTTCCAGCTTGGATTCATTCTCTTCATGACCTTCAGGTACACCTATCAAACGCAAATTAGATCTTTTCACATAGTCCCATATTTCTTGGAGACTTTGCTCATTCCTTTTTGTTCTTTCTTCTCTAATCTTGTCTTCTCGTTTCATTTCATTAAGTTGGTCTTCGACCTCTGATATCCTTTCTTCTGCTTGATCAATTCGAGTGTTAAAACCTGTGCATACTTCGCGGAGTTCTCGTATTGTATTCTTCAGTTCCATTAATTCACTTATATTCCTCTCTAGATTGTCTGTTCTTGTTAGGATTTCGTCAAACCTTTTTTCAAGGTTCTCAGTTTCTTTAAATTGGGCTAGAAAATGCTCTTTTAACTCACAGAAGTTTCTTATTATCCACCTTCTGAAGCCTAAATCTGTTAATGGAATGCACTCATTCTCCATCAGGCCTCGATCCCTTGTTGATGAGGAACTGTGATCCCCTGTAGAGGGAGAGGCATTCTGATTTTGGGTATTCTCAGCGTTTTTATGCTGGTTTCTTCCCATCATTGTAAATTTATCCACCTGTCATCTTTGTAATTTCGACTTTCAAATTAGGTCTCAGTGGATGTCCAACTTGCTGATTCCCAGCGCCGGAATCTGAGCGACCCACTGCGCTGGCCAAAACAGCGGTGTTAAGATTCGTGGTGCCTTTCTGCCTGGGAATCTCCAGTCTGGCTTCCTTCTTGAGTCCCTTTTTCAATCAGCTGAATAGGTGACTCTGCCTTCCCGGAGCTCCAAACCTCGACCAAAAGGGGACCCAGTCCCGTTTACTCTGCACCAAGAACCGCTGCGCTGGCAAAACCGCTGCCACAAGAGTGGCGCTGGCGACCCGTGGGGCTCCTCCGCTGGGAATCTCCTGGTCCGTGAGCAACAAAAATTCGTCTGAAAGTGTGGTGTCCTCTCATTCTCTGCGCTTTCACTGGGAGCTACAATCCTGGGCTGCTAGTAATCAGCCATCTTGGATCTCTCCCTGGTATTGCTATTTTTTAAAGACATTATTCGCTGTTACCAAGAAGTTACCTTATTGCACTAGCTGTGTCCTTGACTGTCTGTAGAAACCTTACTCTGTCATTGATCTCATCTGGGATCTTGCTGAGAATTTGTTTAAGTGCTCGTGCTCTTTCATTTAGGTCTCAGAATTCTGGCTCTGGTCATTCAGTCTTAGACTCTTGGTTTTTTTTTTTTTAAGACGGGGTTTCACCATGTTGGTCAGGCTGTTCCTCAACTCCCGACCTCAGGTGATCCGCTCGCTTTGGCCTCCAAAGTACTTGGATTACAGGCGTGAGCCACCACACCCTGCTAGTCTTAGACTCTTTCACATCATCAGCTGCCATATCAAGAAGGGATTCTATATGGTTAACTTCTATACTGTTTTTTCTAAAATTTTCATAGTGATGTCTTGTGTGAGACCTAGATTGTCTTTTTCAATCATAATGAAAACGGTCTCAGTGTCTAGTTGCAGACAGATTTACTCATTCTAGAGCTGCAGGCAGATTTACTCCTTCTAGCTTATTAAATACAGGATACATGACTGCATGGCGGGGCATATAAAACATGGAAATAAACTTTATTCTTCATCTCTTCCTTATTCAAACACCAACTACAGTAGAAAAAGCAGTGCTAAATTGTACTTCATTCACTGCAGTATTCTCATTTTTTGTGTGATCAAAGAATAAGGCACAAAACACAAAAGGACTGACAACTGAGGCACAGACTTCACTTCCGACTTATGGACCCTCTTCAGCTCGCCAGAAGGAACCGAGAGGAACCAACTTTATTTCTTTACTTTTATTGTAATCTAGTCCCAAGAGGAGGAGGAGATTTAGTAAAATAGTAAAATAGTCACACTATTTTACTGTGAACTGCAGGTTAAATCATTTCTTATCTGCTGAAATTACATGGCTATGATATCAGTGGTCACCATTATTCTTTTCATCTCCTATCAACTCTAATACAATCCACAGGGAACTTTTCATGAAATGTGCTGTTAGTGTATTCATAGTTTCTTCTGTTTGTGGCAGCAACAGTGCTTTTGAAATCATATAAGATTTTTTTCTCCCTGTGGATATATAGTGATTTTTACTTAATTTAGAAATAGAAAAAAGTAACTTTGAGCAAAGCCTCTACAGGCAGACAATGACTAGGCTGCCTCCTTGCTGGACAGGGCAGCTCTGAAGGAAAAAAAAAAAAAGAGATGGCAGCAGCATAACCGAAACTCATAAAGCCCTAAATCCCTGGGACAGAGCACCTGAGAACAAAAAGCAGTTTATGTGTTCTGCTGCAGCAGACCTAAACGCACCTGCCCAGCAGCTCTGATTGAACAACAGAGCTCACAGCTTAGCATTTGAGCTCCTATAAAGAAGAGACCGTCTCCTCAAGCAGGTCCCTGACCTCTATATATCCAAAGAGCCACCTCATAAAGGAGAGATCAGATTGACACTTGGCGGGTATCCTTCTGGGACAAAGATAGCAGAAGAAGAAAACTGGTAACAACCCTTACTGTTCAGCAGCTGCTGCAGGTGAACCCCAGGCAAGCAGGGCCTGGAGTGGACCTCAGCAGACCTGCAGCAGAGGGGCCAGACTGTCAGAAGGAAAACCAAGAAACAGAAATAACCTCATCATCAACAAACAGAACGTCCACTCAGAGACCCAATCTGAAAGCCAGCAACTACAAAGTCGACAGGTGGATAAATCCTTAAAGATGGGAAGAAACCAGCGCAAAAGGGATGAAAACACCCGAAACCAGAACACCTCTCCTCCTACAAGGGATCACAGCTCCACACCAGCAAGGGAACAAGATTGGATGGAGAACGAGTGTGATGAAATGACAGAATCAGACTTCAGAAGGTGGGTAGTAAGAAACTTCTGTGAACTTAAAGAACATGTTCTAACCCAATGAAAAGAAACTAAGAACCTTGAAAAAAGATTTGACAAGATGCTAACGAGAATGGACAAAATAGAAAGGAATATAAGTGAATTGATGGAGCTGAAAAACGCAACACCAGAACTTCGCGAAGCATGCATAAGTATCAACAGCCGAATTGACCAAGCAGAAGAAAGGATATCAGAGGTCGAAGATCAACTCAATGAAATAAAAATGGGAAGGCAAGAATGGAGAAAAAAGGGTAAAAAGGAATGAACAAAGTCTCCAAGAAATGTGGGACTATGTGAAAAGACCTAATCTACGTTTGATAGGCGTACCTGAATGTGACAAAGAATGAATCCAAGCTGGAAAATACTCTTCAGGATATTATCCATGAAAACTTCCCCAACCTAGCAAGGCAGGCAAACATTCAAGTCCAGGAAATGCAGAGAACACCAGAAAGATATTCGTCAAGAAGAGCAACCCCAAGGCACATAATCGTCAGATTCACCAGGGTTGAAATGAAAGAGAAGATACTAAGGGCAGCCAGAGAGAAAGGTCGGGTTACCCACAAAGGGAA
>NW_022438206.1:0-17382 GCF_009761245.1 Sapajus apella | reverse complement strand
GTATGTCACAAGGTTGTACAATCATTACAACTATCTGAGCCATTACATTTTCATCATCCCCTGCAAAAAAAAAAAAAAAACATCCCTCTACCCATTAGCAGTCACTCCTCATTCCCACCTCCCTCTGGCCCCAGGCAACCACCAATCTCTGGATTGACCTTTTCTGGACATTTCATATAAATGGAATCATACAATATGTGGCTTTTGGTATCTGGGTTATTTCGTTCAGTAACATGTTTTATTTTATTTTCTATATTTATTTTTTACAATTATCTCAATTTTAATGTTTCCCAAGCATTATTTTGACCAGGTACCCAGGTTTGAGTTATGCACATTGACAGCATCCATTATAAAACCACACTTGAAGTTATTAAGGATTTAACCATTTTCTAATATTAGCCTATTTTCTACACTGCTTTTTCACACATGCCCAGTAACAAATGGAATGTCTGTTACATTTATCAGTTTGTGAGTGCTTCTGGAAAACTGCAGTAAGTGTGAAGACCAATTTCCATGCTGGCATTGCATGCATCCAAATATTAATGCACAGAGGCACAGAATTACAGCAACAAAAGAGCATATTCAAACCCTAGCATGCCCCATTCCCCTTGTTATTGCTTGTTTTGCTTAGTCATTTAGTACTATGTTTTAAAGGTTTATCTATGTTGTAGTGTGTCTCTGAACTTTATTCTTTTTCATGTGGCATAGTATTCTCATTGTATGACTACACCACATTGGCTTATCCATTCATCTGTTACTAGACATTTGGGTGTTTTCACTAGCAATCTATATTTATTGAGTTTATTTTGTGCCAGGCAGCACCTGGCTAAGTTATTCACCCCATTTCACAGATAAGGAGGTAGAGAGTCTTAAGAATTTGTCCAAGATTAAGAGCTAGCTAGCAAGTGCTAGCAATAGCTGGAATTTGAACTCAGGCATTTTAGACTTCAAAGGTAATAAATACACATGACAGAACACTGGAAAGATATAAAATGGTGACAATGGAAATTCACCCTTTCCCCAACTTTCGCAGTCACCGCCTACCGCCTCCCTTAGGGGCATCTACTTTTGCCACTTTAAGGATTCTTTCAGAGAATTTATTTATTTATTTTTACCCCAACATGTATGAATTACAATTTACTGAATAATCTGTCCCATTGATTTGAAATGTCACTTTTATGTATACCACATTTCTATGTGTGTTTCCATTACTCTTTTCAGAACCGTCCTGACTTTTTTGCCTATCTTTTATATTTGCCATTTCTCTAGAATCCTTTTTATTAACTTTTTGATTTTTAAAAATTTCTTCTTTTTAAAAAGGTTTTATATATTATGTTCATTCATTCTTTTTTTTTTTCCTTTGAGTCTCAACTCTGCTGCCCAGGCCGGATTTGCACTGGTTCAACCTCAGCTCACAGCAAACTCCACCCTGGGTTCACGTGATTCTTGTGCCTCAGCCTCCTGATTAGCTAGGATTACAGGTGCACATCACCATGCCTGTCTAATTTTTGTATTTTTAGTAGAGACAGGGTTTCACCATGTTGGCCAAGCTGGTCTTGAACTCTTGGCCTCAACTGATCTACCTGTCTTGGCCTCCCAAAGTGCTAAGATTACAGGTGTGAGCCACCATGCCCAGCCTGTTCATTCTTGTGTTCTTTTTAGTTTAGTCTTCATTTCTGAAGCTTTTTTGTTCCCTCCAAAGTCCTGGTTTAATAAGGACTTATTTTGAGGAAAAAAGATTCCAAACATCAGGCTGTTCACAAAAATAACCCACAGTATCAACTTTAGAAAACAAATCTTAAGACTATAACACTATCCCAGATACTCAACTAAATAACATTGCCTTTGCAGTTAGGGAAGCAACTACTGAACTTATGTATGAAGGAAAAGAACTGTACTCCCTGCATAACAAGAGATTATTTTGGAGACAGTTGATAAAAACCATACATCCTTTGAATTGTTAAGTCATAAAGAGGTATCAAAATTGACCAGATGTGGTGGCTCATGCCTGTAATCCCAGCATTTTGGGAGGCTGAGGCAGGCTGATCACAAGGCTAAGAGATGGAGACCATCCTTGTCAACATGTTGAAACCCCATCTTTATTAAAAATACAAAAATTAGCTGGGTATGATGGTGCATGTCTGTAGTCCCAGCTACTCGGGAGGCCGAGGCAGGAGAATCACTTGAACCCAGGAGGCGGAGGTTGCAGTGAGCTGAGATGCACTCCAGCCTGGCGACAGGACAGAGGGAAATTCTTTCATAAAAGGAGTAGTGTATTCAGAAGTTTGTTGAACAGTCTGATTTATAGTAAAAGATTTTCTGTGACCTGGGTTGTGAAGCGCTCTATTCATGCCAGGCCATAGCCTTATATTTCCTCATGTTAGCACACCAGAGACCTGATGACCTGAATTTCTTTGGAATAGTTTTTCATAAAAGTTTGTTAATGTATCCAGTCGTTTCCTTGTAAGGGCAAGACTTAATAAGGTAATACAGAAGTGCTAGAGATAGGTAACAGCCCTCAAACTCAATGAGCTTCTGTAGGTGATTTGCATAATGTGCCCGTTGTAGGAAAAGATTGGTTTCAGCAGACACTACAAGCCATATATTACTGTGGTGCTTAGCAGGAATCACATAATTAAATGACAGAAGGCATTATTTGTCTCTCGATATTTTCTTAAAAAGCAGCTTCAGGTTTTTAGTTGGTTCACATATCCATTCAGGTCTGTTAATTAACCTGATAGGTTGGGCTGAGGAGGGGTGATTTTTATCCAGGTATAATGCACCCATGGTTCAGCTCCCACCTAATAGATGAATGCGTGGTCAGAAAGACCTCATACAGTCTTACCCTTTGAGGGACTAGTTGGTGATCCAGTCCAGTCTCCCTCCAGGTTTTAAGTAGTACTTTGTCTTTAGCCTGTAAGGGATGAAGTGGCACGTCCTGGGGAAGAAGCAAACTGATGAAGAGAAGTCAGTATTTCATTTAGCAATTTTAAATAATGTCTAATAGCTCCTTCCCTTTCTAAGATTTTATAGCCTGATCTTAGCCTCAAGGTGGGTAAGAAAAGGTCCCTCATATATAATTTCTAAAGGGCTCAACTGGAGCCTGTTTCAGGGAACGACCCAAATCCTCAGCAAGAGAGAAGGTAGTACTTTGTCCCAAGTTAGATTAATTTTCTGGCACATTTTAGCAGCAGTTGTTCTTTTTTTGAGACAAGAGTCTTGTTGTGTCACCCAGGCTGGGATGCAGTAGCATGATCCTTGCTTACTGCAATCTCCACCTCCCGCATTCAAGCGATTCTTATGCCTCAGCCTCCCAAGCAGCTGAGAACACAGGCACACACCTCCACGCCCAGTTACTTTTTTTGTATTTTTAGTAGCAATGAGGTTTTGCCATTTGGCCAGGCTGGCCTCAAACTCCTGGCCTCAAATATTCTGCCCGCCTTGGCCTCCCAACATGCTGGGATTACAAGCGTGAGCCACCACACCTGGTCTAGTTCTTCTTTAAATAGTTTGATTCAGTGTTTTAGTCTTTCCAGTGGGCTGTGGCTGTGCTGCATGAAGTTTCCATTCAGTGTCTAGGACTTGAGGCACTTCCTGTACTACCTGAGAGACAAACACCATTGTCACTCTGACTCATCAAAGGGAATTCATGTTGCGGAATTATCTCTTTAGTAAGGTGTGGGTCACTTTGGCTGCCCTTTCTGTTCGGATAGGGTATACCTCTACCCATCCTGTAAATGTGTCTACAAAAAACCCAAAAGATGGTTTTTGTACAAAAAGATGCCCAGTAGCCTCCAGGTGCCCGTGGCATTATGGTGAAATTAACTTGCCAATTCTTGCATGGAGAGTCCCCTCGATGTTTTACCCCAAAAAGGGGCAGGGTCCAGTTTTAGTGCATGAAGCATGCATTGATGGATCACATTTTGGATGAGCTGTTGCATGTCTCGGTCAATCAAGTACTCATGTAGGCATTGAAGGGTCACATCTCTTCCGTAATAGATGCTTGGATGGAACTGGCTCACTATATCTTTAAGGAGGGCACTGCAAACCAATATGATGTATTCTGGATTACATTTCCAGCTGGATGGGCCAGGGCTGGGGATGTGAATCCCCATTCCGTGGCTTACTTTAAGTATCCTTTGGCAAGGTTGGAACTTGGTCAGATCGACATGAGGTATTAGTGGGGCTAAGAAAGCCTCCAAGTCCAATGCTTCTATGGCTTTCTTGGCTGGCAGGTTGGCAGGTTGATTTCCTTTGACTATTCGGGAGTCTCCATTTTGATGGCTGGGACAATGGATGATAGCCACTGTTAGAGGGGCATTTACAGATTCTTTTTTTTTTTTAATTTGAGATGGAGTCTTGCTCTGTTGCCCAGGCTAGAGTGCAGTGGTGCAATCTCGGCTCACTGCATCCTCTGCCTCCTGGGTTCAAGCAATTCTCCTGCCTCAGCCTCCTGAGTTGCTGGGACTACAGTCAAGTGCCACCATGCCTGGCTAATTTTTGTATTTTTAAAGTACAGACGAGGCTTCACCATGTTGGCCAGGCTGATCTCAATCTCCTGACTTCAAGCGATCAGTCTGCCTTAGCCTCCCAAAGTGCTGGGATCACAGGCATGAGCCACGCACCCGGCCAGTGTGGGTGCTTTTTAATTCATAATGCTAAATACTTAGTAAGCTTTTTCAATCTCGCAGCTTATTTGCTTCAGTTCTGGGATATTTTGATTTTATCACATTTGGAGGGGGGGGTGTTATCAGTTGAATGTGGGATTTTCTGAAATGTATCTCTTAAGTTTATTTTTTTCTCTTGTTTTCCATTATTAACCTTTTGCCTTTTTAAAAAAATTAGGAGGATTTTCTCAGCTATATTTTCTACCTTTCTGTTGGCTATCTAAATTTTCTGCTATATATTTTTATCTGCACTATTATTTTAATTTCCGAGAGCTAGCTCATTTTTGTTTTCTGGAAAAAAATG
Organism: Sapajus apella; assembly: GCF_009761245.1. NCBI lineage: Eukaryota > Metazoa > Chordata > Mammalia > Primates > Cebidae > Sapajus > Sapajus apella. Next base: position 12,411 of record NW_022438206.1, on the reverse strand, counting down.
CTATTAGAAAAGTAAATTCATTATGTTTATCTCACTAATGTCAATTATTTTTAAATTTCCCTGAATCAACTGTTTTTTCTTTCTTCTCCTTCTCCTGTGTGTTTATACCTCTGTCTCTGCTCTTGGACATGTTCTTGCAATACCTGATGACCAAGTTTACTACTCATCTGTCCACACTTAACACTGAGGCACTAAAAGTTGATGATGGACGCTCTAGTCTTGTCATGCTGGAGTTGTAATACGGTGGTTAGTCAGCTTGGTTTTTGTTTACTTTCCTCCTGCTGCACACATTTAAGTTTTATTTTTCTTCATTCCAATGGTTACCATCGTTGAAATTTTAATTTTTGTCCACCACAAACACTTCCACTATGGAAGGGAGGCACTTTCTAGAATCCTGTCTGAACCTCCTTTCCAATGTAATGCTAGCAACTGCCCCAGAATTATGTCCTGAAAACAAGCTGATTTGTGTTTTCCCCTCTTGGAAATCTTGAACAGCTTCTGGTCTTTAAAACCCATTTTCAGCTCCTTGTCAAGGCTTTCTGTGATCTAACTCCAAGCTGACTTTACAAAGCCCTGTACTGTATTCCACTCCATATCTCAGGATGCCAGCCACTTCCTGAGTGCACTGTATTATACATGCTATGGCACCATGTCCTTTGTTTTTTGGGTTGTTCTCTTGGCTGTAATTTCTCTCCTGTGGTCTCTGTGAGCCCATCATTCACATTCTTAAGCTCATCTCCTCAGTAAGTAAAGCCTTCTCTCCCACCCTACATTATCATGAACACCCTGCCCTTCCTCTCTTGGCAAGGTACCTTATGTATTTATTTACCATTTGTTTCATTTATATCTCATTCTTTATGAAACACCAATTCTGGGGCACTGTCTCAGATTCCATCAATCCCATCAACCCCTCGAGCTTCTGCTGGCAGGTGAGGTGATGACCCAGAAGTATGGAGGAGTCAGCTCCCTCTGAGGGCCTTCATCAGTGAAACGCAGAGGACAGGAGGGAGCCTGGTAGGCAAACACCCCTCCTGTCTCCCCACTGTAGACTCCTCTCAGCCATGGTTTTGCCTTGCATGTCTTCCAGAGAAGATGCACAGGTTGTTTGGCAAATGCGTTTGGCTAAGTAAATGCACTTGCCAAACAACCCGGGTGTCTTCGGGCTCACTGTGAAGGCTGTGGCAAGATAATGCATCACATCATATTGCTATGTATCGTTCCTTGCTTCACTTACCTTTTTCCTCGCCCTCATCTCTCTGTTCTCACATATCCCATATAAAATACCAGTGCTTTAATCCTTGCCTTGGGCTCTGCTTTCTAGAGGACCTAGGCTAAGACACCCAGATATTTGTTTAAAAATCTGGCAGTCATAAGCTTTCAATTGTTCAGTCATGTGTATGACAGCTGGAAGTACCAGATCACCCACTGGTTTTATATTGAAGTTCTACAAATACTTACACCTTTTAAGAATATAGAAATGTCAGTTACATCCAACATAACAATTTCATTTTCGAGGCTATTTTCACAAGACATGGGAATCATGTTTGGAGTCTGGCTATCTTACCTGATCCATTTGTTCAGATAACACTTCCAAGGTTAGGTTCCTTTTAACACATGGTAATAGTTATGCATATTTATGCAAGTCTACATATTGCAAAGGAGAATAAAGATGATATCCTTTTGAAAGCTCTCATTTAAAACCTTGTCAAATTAGATATTTTGAGCTAATTTTATGATACATAACCCTTACAAGCCATAAGGGATCATTTTTATCTGAGATGACTTAAATAAATAGTAAAATTCATCTTTTACTGTACAGTCTATGAGTCTGACAAATGCATAGTTTTTTTTAAGATGAAATCTCACTCTGTTTCCCAGGCTGGAGTGCAGTAGCACAGTCTCGGCTCACTGCAACCTCTGCCTCCCAGGTTCAGCAATTGTTTTGCCTCAGCCTCCCAAATAGCTGAGACCACAGGCATGCACCACCATGCCCCAGTAATTTTTGTATTTTTAGTAGAGACGGGGTTGCACCATATTGGGCAGGCTAGTCTCGAACTCCAGACTTTGTGATCCACCTGCCTCAGCCTCCCAAAGTTGTAATTTCAGGCATGAGCCACCACACCCAGCCGATAAATGTATAGTTTATAACCATCACCACCACTACCACAATCAAAATATACAACACTTCCACCAACCCCTAAAATTCCCTCACGGCATTTTGTAGGAATCCATTCCCACCAACCTCAGACTTTGGCAAATGCTGACCTATTTTCTGTCCCTGTAGTTTTGCCTTTTCTAGAATGTTGTATAAGTGGAATAACAGAGTATATAGCCTTTCAATGTGGCTTCTTTCATTTAGCATAATGCTTTTGAGATTCATCCATGTCACTGAGTGGATCAACAGTTCATTCCCTTTTGTTGCTGAGTATGCTGTGGGTATACCACAATTTGTTTTCCATCTACCAGGTGAAGGATATTTGGGTTATTTACCAATACTTGAATTTTGAACAAAGCTGCCATAAACATTTGCATACAGTTTTTGGAGTGAATTCTTTTTATTTCCTTGTGCTGGGAATGCTGTTGTGGGGTAAGTGTATATTTAATTTTATAAGGAACTGGCAAACTTTTGCAAAATGTCTGTACTACATATATCAGTTTCAAAAATGAAACTTGTAATTCTTGATCAATTGTTATGTTGGATGTAGCTGACATTTCTATATTCTTAAAAGGTAGAAGTATTTGTAGGACTTCAACGTCAAATCAGTGGGAGATCTGGTACTTCCAGCTGTCATACACATGGCTGAACAATTAAAAGCTTATGACTGCAATATTTTTAAACATGCAACCTCAGGAATCTCAGGAATAATGTATGAGAGCCCCAGTTGCTCACATCCTTACCAGTACTTAGTGTTGTCAGTTTTCTTTTTTTTTTTTTTTATTTTAGTGGTTCCAGTACAAAGATGTAGTCTCTTGTGTTTCTTAAACAGCCTTAGAGAGATAATTGGTATGCAATATGATATATATTTTTATAAGTATACAATTAGATTTGACATATACACATCCATGCAGCCTGGCTGATGAATATATCTGATAAAGGGACACTGCAAACCCAAATGTCCTGGGCTGAATGGCACAGTTAGGAATGGGGCCAAGGTCTCTGATCCCCACCAGAGGCCAATGGCTCTATACTCCTGCCAAAATAAAATGAGGCCAAATGCAGTGGCTTGTACCTATAATCCCAGTACTTTGTGGAGCCAAGGTAGGAGGATCCCTTGAGCCCAGCAGTTAGAGACCAGCGAAAGCAACAAAGTGAGACCTCCTCTCTACAAAAAATTTAAAAATTAACCAGCTGTGGTGGTGGGCTTCTGCAGTCCGAGCTATGTGGGAGGCTGAGGCTGGAGGATTGTCTGAACCTGGGAGGTTGAGGCTGTACTCCAACCTGGGCAATGGAGAGAGAACCTGTCTCAAAAAAAAAAAAAAGATATAATGGGGAAAGGTGAAAATTCTGACTTCTTTGGAGTTTTTGGATACTGAAGGCCACATGACAGTATTTCCAGGTAACTTTAGGGGAAAAATTAAGCTGGTGACACCAGGAAGTTTGTGGATTAACTCAGTGACCCACAGTACTTATCTGCATGTGGTGCTTATCTGCTTGTTGGTGTGGCCCTTTTGGCCATTTCAGGTGTCAGTCACCATGGTTCCCACCACTGAGTGCTTTATAGGCATTGACATTTTGGTTGCTTGTGGCACAGAACATCACTGGCACTAGAGCGGCTATGACCCCTAACAGCTAAGGATTTGAGCCATAACCATGGGGCAATCGCCCTATACCTATCACCATATCTTGCCACATTTTTACTGATTCATAGGCCATTGCCAACAGCTTAACCATCTGGTCAGGGGAATGGCAACAGTAACTGGACTATTAAAAGATCCCATGTGTGAGGACAAGGACTATGGCAACAGCTTGCTGTTGGAAGGGACTCTATATGCCACTCATGTGGATGCTCTGACTACCACAGTTGCCCTTGAGAGGATTTATGTCATGTTTTGGATACCACATGGGATTTCACTCTGACCAAGGAAAATCCTCCCTGCCCAAGCAACATGACAGTAAGCACACTATCATGCAATACAGTGGGTTTTTCATGCACTCTGTCATCCACAGGCCAATGGAGCAATTGAATGATGGAACAGCCAACTCACAAAGCAACTGAATAAAGGACATCAGGACAGCCTGCTAGCGGGGTGGAACCTCAATCTGACTAGGGCAGAGTGGATACTAAGAACTGTGCTCCAAGGGAAACACAGCACTGCACACATCTTGAGAAACACCGAACTTGTTGTGGATGGAGGTGGACCAGGTAACTACCTGATTTGGCTGCAACTGTGAAATTCCAATCTCAGTGTTCCCAATCATTCTTTTTTCTTTTTTCATTTAGAGCGCACATCCTGTAGGTGGTTTGTGGTTCAGGCTGCCAGAACACCCCAGACAGGGCCCCCTGACTCTAATCTAGAGGTGATACTTCCTCCAGGTGCCTCTCTTCTGTGAAATCCACAGGGATAAAGGACAGGAACAAGGAGTACCAGGGTGTTAGGATTAGTGGCACCAGGAACACCTGATCCTTCCACACAGGTGGCTAACCTTATCAGACATGTCCAGTTTGTACAAGACAAACCTCCCTACCTGGACTGAAGGACTGAAGCCAAAAGGCCTGGGTCATGCAACAAGGGGAATGGGTAGTCTTGAGACTGCAGTAGTAAGACTGGGACACTGCACTCAGGCCCGCCTCTATGGGATAGCTGAGGATGTAGGGAATACCTGAGGATGCAGGAAGTCTAAGGGGCAGACACTGTCAGTCTGCTTTTTCCACAAGGATGTGAAAGTAGAGGCTTGGAAGCATAATGCCTTTGTTGGGCTCTCCCAAGCTGTGGCCACCAAAGTAAAGTACTGGATCTGCCATCCCAGACCCTATTCTGTCACAGACTACAGCAACCTTCTCATCCTGCCACTAGTAAACTCTACCAGTATTATAGTGGTGCAGTGAGTATCAACAGAGCCTCAGCTGTGGCTTACTGAGTGAGGATTTAGCACCTGCCACAGGGGAGGAAGGGAGACTTAATTGGCCGAAGGTGGCAAAACATCATGACAACTAACAACTTCGGTGGGCTGGTAGTTGTGACCCATTATGTTCCTTTACTTGGATGAGAAGCATCCCAGTGTTGGCAATGGAAACAAGAATTGAACTACTGTTAGCTTTCCAGGTAGGGACTTCATGAACAATATTGAATAGGGGAAACCAAGTTCATATAACTAATTTGAGACTTTGCTGACAAAGGCTAATGCCCTTACACATGTGAATGGGTTACTGAACAATAAAATGGGGGAAGGGATGCTATGTGCACCTGAGGACTACATTTTTCTCTGTGAGCAGTCCAGGGTGACCCAAATATGGTGTGGTCAGTGTTGTACTTGAAAAGCTGATGAACGGTGGGATACTGCACACTGGGCATGCTGGGGTGTCCGTATATATGACCCTTGGAAATGAGTCACACCAGTGGGCCAACAGCCTGAAGTCATACACCAGGCATACTAGACGATTGTCAGGAAGTATAAGTGATCCTGGTTCATGTTCTTTTTGAGATTTTTGGTACCACACATATGAGTCAGTGCTCGGGAAAAACAGATAAGAAATCTGTTCCTGAGCATGGCAGATACTGCTTCCTCTATTGCCACTTCCTTGGCAGCCCAGCAGACATTCCTCAACTCCCTTGAGAATTTTTTTTTTCTGAGACAGGGTTTTATGCTGTTGCCCAGACTGCAGTGGCATGATCATAGCTTGCTGTAATCTCAAATTCCTGGGCTCAAGTGATCCTCCCACCTCAGACTCCTAAGTAGCTCTGACTACAGATGCACACCACCACACTTGGCTATTTTTCTTAATATTTAGGAGAGATTGGGGGGGGTCTCACTATTTTGCCCAGGCTGGTCTTGAACTCCTGGCCTCAAGCAATCCCCCTATGTTGGCTTCCCAAAGCACTGGGATTATAAGCATGAGCCACCACACCAGGCCAAGAGGAGTCTATTAAACAAAGGAATTACTCTAGACTTCCATTTACCAAACTGAGACAAGTGTGTTTGATTGCCAATAGCTGCTGCTGTACCTAGAGAACACCTCTTGTATTACAGAAAAGTAGATTTGGGAGGAGGCCCACTTGCTATAGATATTGGGGACCCTTTAAGGACCCTTTTTTTGACCTCTTCAGCAACTTGTTACCTGGATCACTGGATCCAGGACTAGGCTGTTCCTCCAGGCAGACCTGATCAGCTATTTGTGGAGTAGTCCTCTGGGGCCTAGTAAAATGCATTCTGGCTATGGCTTAACAATGTTTCACTGACATTGCGTCTGTCACAGTGTTACCTGGATGTGATAAGACAAACCTCTGCCTCCAGATATTAAGAGGTTGATGGGCATATGAAATGGACTGGCTTTGCTAGGGGGGATAATCTGAATTAAGGGCACAGTCTGCAGGACAGTTCTCCAGGTGGCCTTGGACCAACTTAGTTCATTCTCCTTTCTCACTTGTGGTTCTCTAGGATAACTGTGGAATGTGCTGGGAAATGTAACATCCTGTGATAAAGACTGACCAGAATAGCCTCTTGTCTCTCCTAGAAATAGAATGTCCTTCACGTTTTTCTTTGTTTTGAGACACGTTTCACTCTTGTTGCCCAGGCTAGGGTGCAATGGCGCAATCTCGGCTCACTGAAACCTCTGCCTCCCAGGTTCAAGCGATTCTCCTGTCTCAGCCTCCTGAGTAACTGGGATTACATGCAGGTGCCATCACGCCTGGCTAATTCTGCATTTTTAGTAGAGACGCGGGGCGGGGGCGGGGAGCGGTTTCTTCATGTTGGTCAGGCTGGTCTTGAACTCCTGACATCAGGTGAGCTGCCCACCTTGGCCTCCCAAAGTGCTGGGATTCAGGCGAGAGCCACTGCACCTGGCTGAATGTCCTTCATGTTTTAGCCCAGTGTGTCATGCCTCCTCGTCTCCTCTCTCATTGCCCCAGTTAGGCTGTCCTTGCATTGCTATTAAGAAATACTTGAGACTGGGTAATTTATATAGAAAAGAGGTTAAATTGGCTCATGGTTCTGCAGGCTGTACAGGAAGCATAATATCAGCATCTGTTTGGCTTCTGGGGAGGCCTCAGGGAGCTTTTTCTATTGGCAGAAGGAGAAGGGAGAGCAGACATATCATACGGTGAGAACTGGAGCAATAGACAGTGTGTGTTGGGGGCGTGCCACACACTTCTACAGAACCAGATCGCCCTAGAATTCACACTATTGCAAGGACACCAAGCCATGAGAAATCCACCTACACGACTCAAATACCTTCCAGCAGGTCCCACCTCCAACAATGGGGACCACAATTCAACATGAGATTTGGCAGGGACATATATTCACACTGTATCAATCCACTCCTGCACCCCCAAATCTCATGTCCTTCTCACATTGCAAAACATAATCATGTCTTCCCAATCATCTCCCAAAGTTTTAGCTTGTTCCAGCATTAAACTCTAAAGTCCAAAGTGTCATAGGAGACAAGGCCCTGAAAAAGAACTAAGAAATCTGAAGCAGCAAAATCCATGTAGAACTCATCTTGGTCAGTATTTTTCCTTGTACAGGAAGAAACCGAGGACACCCGGTGCACCGCCCAACACAGGTTAAAACAGAGCAGAGATTCGAAACCAGACCTCAGCTTCCGGTCCCAGCCCACAGAGTCTTCAATTTCCTTCGTCGGAAGTGACATACAGCTCCTATTCTCCTTCGCGTCCATAGAGGTGACACAGGCTGGAGAGGCGGAAAAATGGGCGGGACGAGGGGCGGAAGCACCCCTCCTACCTGGACCCGGAAAAACATGGCAACCCCGGGTCGGGCTATCCGGAAACCGGCTCGAAGAAGACGGGGATTGGCCATCGCTTACAAATGTTGTGAGCTTTGTTTCAGGGCGGGAGATCTTCCGAGACTCACTGGGGACCGGATGGTGAGTTTTCCTTGTACCCTAACAGGCCGGCTCGGGAAGGGGAGGGTCCGGGCAGCTTTAACAGTGCCTTGGGACAATGGCTGCGGGTTCTTCAGCCGGTGTTTATCAAGCGCCAACGAGGCCAGCCTCCGGGAATGGAGCACGGGAATGATAGAGTCAGTCTGTCCCCTCAAGAAATATCGTTCAGTGAGGAGACATACAGCGGATAGGCGCACGATTCTTTAACGGTGTGATTGGGGCCAAAAGGGAGCTAATCCTCAGACTAAAAAGAGCCCTAGTCCTGGGATTCTGGGCGCTGTAGCAAATGGACTCCAAATGGAGTTGAAGGGAGGGAGGAGTGCGTCAGGCGGAGCTGAAATGAGAGAGGGAACTACCTGTCCGATAGGACAGAATCGGGGAGAAAGCTTGGTGACTTGAGCTTAGAGAAGGCCATTGCGGCGGTAGCAGAAGAGGAGGCAGGGACCAGATGTTACGGTATGGATCACCGTGACACAAAGTAGGCGCTTTATCATAAGAGCAGCAGAACGACTAGCTCTGATGTACATTTTGAAAAGATCACTATAACTGCGGGGGAAGACTGGATTATAGGAGGGCAGGAATTGTGAGAAAGCAGTTAGGAGGCCACCGCTGTAGATGAGCGGTGGTGACCTAGCCTACATATGGGAGAGAAGTGGACGAATCAAAAGTATATTCAGGAGGTGAAAATTCAGGACTTTACGGATTAGATACAGGATTTGAGTGACAGGTTGGATACTCAACGATCATTCCAAGTTTCTGGCCTGAGTGAGTGAATTACACTTAACAAGAACAAACTATTTTGAGATTTTCTAAGGGTTCTCCTGCACTCAGTGTTAAAACCACATTTTTTTCTTTCTGATTATGTGTTCTCATGTTTTGTATGCTCACTGTAGAAAATTCAGAATATGCATAACAAAATACTTTCTTTTGTATAAAGGACAATAAAAATCACCTCGGAATCTCACTACCCAAGATGGTCATATTTTAGTGTGTTTCCTTCATGTGTTTTTAAAAAATGTGCATATTTTTATATAAATGGTATGCTACTAATTATATCTTTCTGTACCCATTTTTTCCCCTTAGCATGACTAATGATTCAACTGTGTGCCAGGATATTGTTGACAAATTTTTTTTTCCTGTTTGAAACAAAAAAAGTCAAATGTAATTCTAAGTAAGAGATAACATTAATTTTTTGGTGTGTTTTCTTTTTAATATTTGTTTAAAAGCTTTCTAAAAAGCCCACGATTTGGCCACAGTTTGTGTTTTTCATTCAGATGTTTTTACTTAATGTTATTTATTGCCATTTTTACACACCATCAAGACCACATGTTTTAATGGTTGTTAAAGCATGACACACCGCAGTCAGTTTGGGGGGGCTAGGGGAGGGACAGCAGGGAGTGGGGAGGGTGGGGAGGGATAACATGGGGAGAAATACCAGATATAGGTGATGGGGGGATGAAGGCAGCAAACCACCTTGCCATGTATGTACCTATGCAACAATTCTGCATGATCTGCACATGTACCCCAGAACCTAAAGTACAATAAAAAAAAAAAAAAGAGAAAAAATTCCTAACATTCTGCTCCTACTTGTCTGCTGGGGAAGCAGCTCTTCAAGCATGCATCTGAGCCTGCCTTATGTGAATAAACAGCAACCAGCTAGGTCCCTTGGCTTTTCCTCAGGAATGGCAGTGAAACTAGAAACAGCTCAGCAGGGTTAGGAATACAACATCTCATGAGGATGCCAAATGGGCTTTGGCGATGGATTTTTCTAGTTTAACACTTTTAATCAATGTTACTGTCAAAGTTATTGTATATTTGTTAAGAAATGAGTTCTAATGTTAACTTTTAAACAAAAGAAATCTCTTGGTCTTTTCATTTTGTGTGCAGTAGAATCCTGCTTGTCTGTGAAATGCAGTTAACACATCAGCTGGACCTATTTCCTGAATGCAGGGTGACCCTTCTGTTATTTAAAGATGTCAAAAATGCAGGAGATTTGAGAAGAAAGGCCATGGAAGGGACCATCGATGGATCACTGATAAATCCTACAGTGGTAAATATAAATTTTAAGAATGAAAGAGCTGGCTACGTGCGGTTGATCTCACCTGTAATCCCAGCACTTTGGGAGGCTGAGGCGGGTGGATCTTCTGAGGTCAGGAGTTCAAGACCAGCCTGGCCAACATGGTAAACCCTGTCTCCACTAAAAATATAAAAAAATTAGCTGGGTGTGGTGGTGGTTGCCTGTAATCTCAGCTACTTTGGGAGTCTGAGACAGGAGAATTGCTTGAACCCAGAGGGTGGAGGTTCCAGTGAGTTGAGATCACACCATTGCACTCCAGCCTGGGCAACAAGAGCAAAACTCTGTCTCAAAGAAAAAAAGAATGAATGAGCTATACGGAGCATTTAAGTATACATTAATTTTTATGATGTTATAGGGTAGCCTAAAATTCTGTCACCTTTAGGGAAAAAATTCTTGTCTAAGTCAGATGCAGCCAACCTTGACTGTAACAGTGAATTGAGGCAGAAGAGCCAGGTCCTGCCCTAGGAAATAGGAAAGGTTGTGATCTGGCTCTAACATGGGAAATGCCTGGATCTCCAGCTTCTCATCGGTAAAACGGGGGTTCTTAACAAGACAGTCTGCAGAGGAGGCATAGTGTAGCAGTTAAAAGCACACACAGAGGCCGAGGTGGGCGGATTGCTTGAGGCCAGGAGTTTGAGACTAGCCTGGCCAACATAGTGAAACCCTATTTCTCCTAAATTAGGTGGGCGTGGTGGTGTGTGCTGGTAGTCCCAGCTACTCAGGAGGCTGAGGCACAAGAATCCCTTGAACCTGGGAGATGGAGGTTGCAGTGGGCCAAGATTGAGCTACTGCACTCCAGCCTGGGTGACGGAGCAAGACTCTGTCTCAAAAAAAAAAAAAAAAAAAAACACACACACACAAAGTGGGATCATGTTACCAGGACTTAATCCCAGACCTACTACTTAGGACTTTGAACAAGACATAGCCAAGCTTTATATACTGTGCATTGCATTCCTAGCATTGTTCCCAGTGCTTTACATATACTAACTCGCTTAATCTTCACAACAGCCTTATGAAGTGAACTGTTTCATCTGTCTCTAACAAATAAAATGCTAAGGAACTTGCCTAAATTCCCTAGGTGATTGGTGACAGAGATGGTATTCAAACCCAGACATTCTTTGCCTCGATTTACTCATCAATTACATATTACCACTATTACTATTACTATTACTACTACTACTGATATCAATTTCATAGGGTAGTTTTGAGGATTAACAAAAATAATACGAGTAAAATGTTTAAAATATGATCTTGGCCATAATATTAGCCCTCAACTAATGTTATTTAAAAATTTTTACTATTTGCATAAGTTTCTTGCAGCTTTAAAATTCTGTGACTATCCAGGCCCTTGGGATAATAGTTTTGAAAATATAGACCGTAAGAATTGTGATGAGGTAAAACAGCTTGACACTGGAGTTACCATGAGTTGCCAAGTGTTTTCACACACTGCAGATTCTCCATGTGTAATTAATTCTTTTTGCTCTGTTTGGTAGATTGTCGATCCATTTCAGATACTTGTGGCAGCAAACAAAGCAGTTCACCTCTACAAACTGGGAAAAATGAAGACAAGAACTCTATCTACTGAAATTATTTACAACCTTTCCCCAAATAACAATGTAATGTGGACTTTCCTATTTCTGTTGACCTTGTCATAATAACATACATGTTCCCCAGTGTTGGGTTGGAGGCTAAATTCCTGCAAGCCAGTGGTTAGTAATAAACCAGAATAATAGTGAAGAGAGCTCTGGACAGAGAGTTGAGGTTTAACCCTGCCTCTTACTAAGTTTACATGTGAGTAAACAAAAATTTAGTTAAGTGAGGTTAATTTTATCTGTTGTTCTTACTATATAGGGTCAGGAAGACCCCTCAAGTATTTTTGCTTAAGAAGCTGACAGAAATCTAAATGATAAAACATTAGGCGTAGATATTTTGTGTGCTGGCATGCATATCTTTCCCTCTTCCCGTTAATTCCTTGAGTGTGGGATCCACCTCCTTTTCATATACCAGGAACTGGCTGGTACCTACAGCAGTCTTTAACACATCCTCACACGCACCCAGTGCATAGAAGAGTCTGTGGTTTGAAATACTTATACTCGTGCTTTTTCAATGCAAGTTATGGAGCTAAGGACATCCCACATGTAGAACATGAAAAAAATGACTGAAATTTTGCTGATGAGGTTTGAGTGTTACTGCAGCTATTAATAATCAGGTACTAATGTCATCTAGAGAAAAGTTAGGAAACCTGTGGCATAGGTTAAAATACAGATGATTGAA
>NW_022438205.1:5540-17383 GCF_009761245.1 Sapajus apella | reverse complement strand
AAACAAAAACCTACTCAAAATAGTCCAGAGACTGTAATTTGAAATGCGAAACTATAAAAAATTTAAAAGAAACTCTATGTGACGATGAGTTTGGTGTTGAGTTTTAACACACAACATTAAACGCCAATTCATGAAAATATTGATAACAGGCTTTATAAACTAAGTATTCTACTGTGAAAAACTGTATTCAGAGAACAAAAAGACAAGACAGACGTGAGAAGATATTTACAAAATACATATGTGATTTTAAAACTGGGTAAACATCTGAACAGATACTCAACCACAGCAAATATGCCGATAGTAGGCTGGGCATGGTGGATGCCCATCTCTACTAAAAACACAAAAATTACCCAGGCGTGGTGGCGCATGCCTGTAATCCCAGCTACTCGGGAGGCTGAGGCAGGAGAATTGCTTGAATCTGGAGGGCGGAGGTTGCAGTGAGCCGAGGTTGTGCCACTGCACTTCAGCCTGGGCAAGAAGAGAGGAACCCTATCTCAAAACAAATAAAGAACAACAACAAAACAGGCTAACAAAATGCTGTGGCAGGGTATGACTTGAGAAGTCATTTCTGAGACAGGGGATGGGACCTGGGAGCTATCCACCTCCTGAAAATATGCGGCAGGAGACAGAAGAACTAAAATTCTCCACACAACAGGACATCGTGCCTCTCGCTGTTGAGGAGACTGGGGGTGGATGATCAGGCTTGGGGCTAAGAAGCCTCTGGGAAAAGGCCCAGACCGCACTGCTGAGCCAGCCCAGGGGCTCACACGACCCCAAATCCCCACCCCCAATGCTGTCCAGAATGCCACACGCCACACCACTGCCAGGTCAGGCTGAGGAAACGCTGCCTTCTCGCATCGTGTTGTAGCAACTAATGTAAAAAATGTAAATAATGTTATCGAAATTAGGATTTTATGTTGTTTCAATTTAACAGAAATTCAGTTGAGAAATAAATAGCCAGGTGTGGTGGCTCACACCTGTAATCCCAGAGCTTTGGAAGGCTGAGTGGGGTGGATCACCTGAGGTCAGGAGCTCGAGACCAGCATGGCGAACATGGTGAAATCGCATCTCTACTAAAAATACAAAAATTAGCTGGGCATGGTGGAGGGTGTCTGTAATCCCAGTTACTTGGGAGGCTGAGGCAGGAGAATCGCTTGAACCCAGGAGGTGGATGTTACAGTGAGCCAAGATCACACCACCACACTCTAGGCTGGGCAACAGGTCAACACTCTTCAAAAAAGGAAAAAAAAAGGAGAAAAAGAAGAAATATTGTCTCACTAAAAGTAAAGGTAATGACATTTTGAACTTAAGAAAACTTTCTCAGGCACAGTTTTCCTTTTTTGACTTAAAATTTTTCAAAATGCAGTCCAGAGAGTGGCATCATGATGCCCACATACACAAAACAGATTTAACAGTTACTAACATGTTGTCATGTCTGCTTCATGTTTTTATAATATGAAATATTGCAATTTTCAGTTCTCACAAAATTTCACTTCTAAATACTTCAGTATGCACCTATAAAAAAAAGTAAGCATGAAAGTGAGGTGTGGTGGAGGGCGCTGTCATCCCAGCTACTCAGGAGGCTGAGGCAGGAGCATCACTTGAGCCTGGGAGGTCGAGGCTGCAGTGAGCAGTAACTGCACCACTGCACTCCAGCCTGGGTGACAGAATGAGACCCTGTGTCTAAAAAACAAAGTATGTATGGTTGCCTACAAAACCAGAAAACCATATGGTAGCTCGCACGTTCAAAAAAACCCTGCATATCATCAAATACTCAGGAGGAGTTTTCTTTTTTTCTTTTTTTTTTTTTTTTTTTAAACCTAGTCTTTCTCGGAGAGCAGTGGCACAATCTCAGCTCGCTACAACCTCTGCCTCCTGGGTTTGAGCGATTCTCCTGCCTCAGCCTCGCAAATAGCTGGGATTATAGGCGTCCAACACCATGCCAGGTTAAGTTTTGCATTTTTAGTAGAGACAGGGTTTCATCACGTTGGCCAGGATGGTCTCAATCTCCTGACCCTGTGATCCAACCGCCTCGGCCTCCCAGTGTGCTTGGATTACAGGTGTGAGTCACTGTGCCCGGCCAGGAGGAGGTCTTCAAAAACCAATTAACCTCAGAAAGTGGGAGAAATGCCAGGCCCCGAGGACACAGCCATGGGAAATGATATTTACATGGCTAAGAATCTCAGTTTCCTGTGAGAAACAACAGAAAAACAATATCCTCCTTGTACAACGAGAGAAAATACTGTTTTTTTCCATGAAACCATAAGGGTGCGGGCAGTGTAAACCCAAAATTATGCATGAGGGCTTCCCCAGAGCTCCGTGTGGGTGGAGAAATGTGTCCTAACTGCTGCCCTGCCTGCTCTCTTGGTACTGGAAACCTGTGAGAATTTCCGAACCTGACACACTGCGTCCCGGCTTTTCTCAACAGATGCAAAGCAGTGCATGTGTAGCCCAGCTGGGCAGCACCCAAACGGTGAGACAGGCCACCGGCTCCCAAAGCTGGGCCCTCCTGGCTCCTGAGGACCCTCTGGGGATGGCTCTGGTCAGTACGGCCCTTTCTTTCTCTCCGCTCTCACAGCTGTGGGGTGCACATGCTCTTTCTGAAGCACTGAGACTCCCCCAGCTGAGGCCAGCAGCCAGACTCAGCCACGTCCTCTCCCTCACTCCAAACTTCCTCCACTCCTCAGTCTTCACTGCTCGTCCCAACAAGGCCACCTGCCCCCAGCAGACCACACCGGAGTCCTGTGCACTGCAGCTGCTCCCACAGACTCATGCTCAACCCTCTCTGTGGTCCTGGCTTTCAAGGCCATTGCGCCTGGGAGGAGACGGAGGTGTCGGCTGCTGTCAGGGTGCCTGGGTCATTCCCATTTGCTCCTGATGCAGTGACTCTGCCCGTGAGATCTGGCTGGGAACCTCTCTCCCACCTACTGCCAGAGACTCACATTCTGAGCCCAGACACAGCCTCCTTAGCTGCTATCATTTCAGGGAAACCAGCCCCTGAATTACCCATTTCAGAAGTGTGGCCCCCAGGTGCACGGGGTGGACATGAAGAGAGGGGAGGGGTGTGCTGACCCATCAGACCCTAGACCCCAGCGCCATGCAGGGAGAAACACAAGGGGCGGGCTTGGCTGCTGCCCTCCACTGTCACAGCGGGTGAGGCGGCCTGATGCCTGAGCTCCGTGGAGCCCTCTGACGGGGGAACACCGTCCCCAGAACGGCCGTAAGGAACAGAGGCACTGAAACCACTCATCAAACCAATACCCTATTTTACTAAAAACCACATGTACATTACATTTTACAAAACAGTCCCTTCCTTGACCCCATAAAAGAATGGGGATATTGGGGAGCTACGGGAACAGGTCCCCCTCCAAATGCTCAGGGCTGCCTAGGCCTCCCCAGAACCCTGGTCCTGTGAAGGGCAGGGGCAGCAGAGCCTGCTCACTGCTCACGTCAGCCCAGGGTTGCTGGAGCCCGTCCGGAGCCCTCAGTGCCTACCCAGGGCCAGAGGGACCACCTGGGGGGCCGGCCTCAGCTGGACTCACAGCCACTCCCTGCCTGGGAGGCATCCAGCCTCAGGAGGAGGAGTGCGGGTACCCAGAGTGGCTGTGGTCAGCCTCGCCCAGGGTCACTGTCAGTGACAGGCTGGGCTTCCTTTCCAGCTCCTCCTCCTTCGGGAAGTGCTGTGGGGGTCGGGCTTTGAAGAAGTCTGAGATGTAGCGGACCTGGCAGAGTGGAGGAAGGTGAGACTGGGCAGGGGCTGGGCAGGCACCAGGGACATGGGCAAGGGCAGGAGGGGGAGGAACAGGGTACCAGGTGGGCAATGAGAGAAAGAGTGCCTGTGGGGGGAAGAGAGCCCTCTTGGTGGACGACCAGTGGAGAGCACTGGGGCGCTGACAGGCCCAGGGAAGGGCTGCGGTGTGCAGGTAGGAGACCCAGGGAAGGAACTGGGGGAAGAAAGTGTCCAGGGAAGGACTGGGTTTGGGGAGAGGGGTCCCAGGGGAGAAACGGGGTAAAGGGAGGGGCCCCCAGAAAGGATTGGGGTTGAGGGAAGGGGTCCCGGGGAGGAATGGGGGAAGGAGGGGTTCCATGAATGGACTGGGGTTGGGGAAAAGGGTCCCAGGGGAGAAATGGGGAGAAGGGAGGGGTCCAGGGAAGAACTGGGGTTGGGGGAAGGGGTCCCAGGGGAGGATGTGGGGGTGGGGAAGTGTCCTGGGATGGACTGGGGTTGGGGGATCCCAGAATAGAAATGAGGGGAAAAAGGGGTCCCAGGGAAGGATGGGGGTTGGGGAGAAGCGGTCTCAGGGGAGAATTGGGGGTAAGAGGGGTCCCAGGTATGGACTAGGGTTTGGAGAAAGGGTCCCAGGGAAGAATGTGGGGAAGGAGGCATTTAGAAAGGACTGGGGTTGGGGGAAGAGGTCCCAGGGGAGACATGGAGAGAAGGGAGGAGTCCAGGGAAGAACTGGGATTAGGGGAAGGAATCCCAGGGAAGGATCTGGGGGTGAAGGAGGGGTTCAGGGAAGAACTGGAGTTTGGGGTACGGGTCCCAGGGGAGAAACCGGGGAAAGGAGGGGTCCCAGGGAAGGGGTCACAGGGGAGGACTCCGTGGGGCAAGAGTGCAGGGAAGGACCAGGGTTGGGCAGGGAGTGGCCTCTGGACAGCACAGGGGGTGAGTCAGGGTCAGAAGCTCACAGTGAGGCCAGCCACAAGCGCCCCCTGCAGGAGACCAGCAAGGACGTCACTCCAGTGCTCAGACACGCGGGTGTAGCCCACATAGAGGGCAAAGGCCACCAGGAAGAACTGGACCGTGGGCCACAGCAGCTGCGTCCACTTCCAGCAGAGCCGCGCCTGCATGTAGCGCTGGGACGGGAGAGGGCACCTCAGCCTGTGTCCTGCCAGGCACTCCCACGCCCACTGCACAGATGGCAGCTCCGAGGCCGAGGGCATAAAACCGGCCGGCCCAGGGCCTCCTGTTTTTTTTACAAACAAGTCAGTGAGCGCCTCCATCACCACCACGACCCACCCATTTTACAGCTGGAAAAGCCGAGGTTCAGGTAAGGGAGTGACTTGACGGGCAAGCCCCGGAAAAACGGACTCACCGCCAGGAACACCACGCAGCACATCCCAAAGGAGGCGTGTCCCGAGTAGAAAGACAACCTGGGGAAGGAGAGGCAGCAGGTTGGCTGATAAATAGATAAACAAAATGTGGTGTGTCTCTACCACAGAATATTATTCATCCATAGAAGAAATCAAATACTGACACATGCTATGACATGAAAGAACTCTGTAAACATTGTGCTAAAGTGAAAAAAATAAGCCAGCCACAAAAGATCACACATTACACAATCCTGTTTATATAAGAGGTCCAGATTAGGCAACTCTATAGTGACAGAATATAGATCAGTGGTTGCCTATGGGAGCATAAGCTTATAGGGGGAGTAGAAGCTAGTTGTAAAGAAATGTGGATTTCTCTGTATGGTAATAAAAGCTTCCAAAATTGATTGGGATAATAGGTGCACAGCTCCATGAATATTCTAAAAACCACCAAATTGCATACTTTAATAAAGAAATTGTATGGTATGTGAAGTGCATTTCAATAAAGGTGTTATTTAAAAATACATACATATATATATATTGGTGGCCAGGCATAGGTGGCTCATACCTGCCTATAATCCCAGCACTTTGGGAGGCAGAGGCAGGAGAAACACTTGATTCCAGTAGTTCAAGACCATCCTAGGCAACATAGCATGACCCCATCTCTACAACAATAGATAAAAAATTTACCACTGTGTGATGGTGTATGTCTGTAGTCCTAGCTACTTAAGAGGCTGAGATGGGAGTACTGCTTGAGCCCAGAAGAATGAAGCTACAGCAAGCCATATCACACCACTGCAGTGCAGCCTGAGTGACAGAGCACGTCCCTGTCTCTGAAAAGAAAAGGAAAGAAATGCAGGTTTTTAAAATTGATTTGCGAGAGTAACCAAGTTTGAGGAGAAACAGAGGAAAAAAGAGTACTGAATGGTGAGAGTAGTGGCTGGTTTGCCTCAGTTGCTAGCTAATTAATTGGCTTCTGAAAAATTTCTTACTAAAATCCCAGCTCTGGGGGTCAGTCATGCAGTCAAATGATAAATCCTAAATCTCTTACAAATGCTCATCATCTTTCTTTACATGCCTTCTAGTGAAAAATTCTTAAGTGTCTAAATATCAAGTGGTCTGAAATGATAGCAGCTGTTTATTAAAGAAATAACATCTCAGCCAGGTGAAGTTGCTCATGCCTGTAATCCCAGCACTTTGGGAGTCCAAGGCGTGCAAATCACCAGAGGGCAGGAGTTTGAGACCAGCCTAGACAACATGGCAAAACCTCATCTCTACTAAAAATACAAAAATTAGCTGGGTTTGATGGTGCATGTCTGTAATCCCAGCTACTTGGGAGGCAGAGGTAGTGAATCTCTTGAACTCGGGACATGGGGCTTGCAGTGAGCCAGCATAGCGCCACTGCACTCCAGCCTGGGCAACAAGAGTGAAACTCCATCTCAGAAAAAAAGAAAAAACAAAAGAAATAACATCTGCATTTTTTTTTGTTTTTCAGATGGAGTCTTGCTCCATCACCCAGGCTGGAGTGCAGTGGTGTGATTTTGACTCATTGCAACCTCCACCTCCCAGGTTCAAGTGATTCTTCTGCCTCAGTCTCCTGAGTAGCTGGGATTACAGGCATGTGCCACCATGCCCAGCTAATTTTTTATTTTAGGTAGAGACGGGGTTTTGCCCTGTTGGTCAGGAGGATGTAGATCTCTTAACTTCATGATCCACCCTCCTCAGCCTCCCAAAGTGCTGGAATTATAAGCATGAGATTTTAATTATAAGCACTGCACCCAGCATTTAACATCTCGATTTTTGAAAACCATGAGTCAAATATTATTTTCCTTTTCTCATTTTACAGGTGTGCAACCTAAAGGACAGAGAACTCAAATAATTTTCCTAAGTGGCAGAATACAGATTTAAATTCTATCGCTTTAGTCTCAGAGTTTGTGCTTTATTTTATTATGATAAATTCATCTTTTTTAAAACCAAGAGACTTATGTAAAATTCTGCTAGATTAAAAAAAAAAAAAAGCCTCTTCCTTTTCTTGATCATGGCTGCAGGCAGGGCTCACACTGCATTTTCTTTACTTATATATGTCCTGCTTGGATGGAGACATGACAGGGAGCTCCTCTCAGGTCTCTCTCTTATGAGCAGACCCCATAAGCATGGAGAGAAGGAAATACATTAGACGGTGTTGTAGGAAATGCTTTCATTCCAGGCACTGCTGTTTAAACTATCCCTAAACTTTCTTTCCTTAAAAGAACAGAAAAAACAAAGAGGGCAAAAGATGAAGAAACATTCCATGTGACCCTCTGCATCCTTATTTGTTGTAATAAAGAAAAAGCATTTTAGGGATTTTTTTGAGTGCAGTTTGTAAGGTGATTCATGTTATTTATTTCCTGTTAATGATTTCCAAAATGTCAATTTAAAACATCCAGTAATTTAGCTTTATCACCAGGCAGCTGTGCACATGTGAAATTAGCTTGGTTAACTTCATCTGTATAAACATGTAGCTAGTGAACTGACATAACGAATAAACTGGAGAATCAACAGAAACATGCCAAAGACTGGCCCTTATTTTCCATGGCGATCTCAATTTCAGGAATCTTTACATTACTCTCAGGGCTTCATGGTCTTTTAGGGGACGGCAAAGCTGTAAACTAAGCACAGAATTACTTTAGTATATTGTAGAAAAATACAGAAGAAGATGCTTTATAAGAGCAGAATATAAAACTCATACCATTTGGAGATTTTCAAAGAAACCTGCAGCATTAAACTTGTAGTGTAATCCTCCACAAGGGGCTCAACAAAGCCTTGGAAATATAAATGAAGTGGAATTGCACGTGACACTTTCAGTAAATTAAAAGAAAAAGAAAGAAAAAGAAAAAAAGGTCCATTAGATAAAATACTTTAAAAAACCAAGAAACTAACTGCAAGTCCCACAAAGACATTGGGCAATGATTCTATATGATTTCAGGCATGCTGATAAAGAATGTCTTAATGTAGTAAAATATAATAAGAAGTACATGTAATCTCTTACCTTTAGTGTTTATTTTACTAGCCATTCCAGGAGGGAAGTAGCAAATAACTAGTTCAGGTCTAGAAAGAAAACCAAGAAATGTTACAGTAACCAGTATAATGGCGGTCTCACAGCTAGGAAAATGGTCAAGATATGACTAGGGATTTTTCCTAAAGGCATTCACAGAGTCATCCTGTAATGTAACAATAATTCCTATCATTGTGGACAAAAACTTGGACTTTTCCTTCCCATGACTGGCAAGTAATTATATAAAAAGTAAATTACTTCTTTCATAAAGAAAAAAGAAATTAACACTAGTGTACATTCTTTAGTCACTAAAATTCTGCAGAAACCCAGATATAATAAGAAACTCGATTATCCGACCAGGTGTGGTGGCTCACACCTATAATCCCAGCACTTTGGGAGGCCAAGGTGGGTGGGTCACATGTTCGAGACCAGCCTGACCAACTTGATGAAACCCGGTATCTACTAAAAATACATAAATTAGCCAGATGTGGTGGTGCACGCCTGTGATCCCAGCTACTTGGGAGGCTGAGGCAGGAGAATTACTTGAACCTGAAAAACCAAGGTTGCAGTGAGCTGAGATTGCACCACTACACTTCAGACTAAGCAATAGAGCAAAACTCTCTCTGTCTCTCTCTCTCTCCATACACACACACACACACATATCTCACCTCTCTACCTATGATCAACGTTCCTTCTAAACTCAATTGAAGGCACCATATATCACAAGCCAGATGGCAAGAAATTAAATAAATTTCAGTCTTTTTATGCCATTCCAATTACATCTTGGTCAGTTTACAAACATGCTTCAGCAAATGTTGGAGGAGTTTTTCTCCCTCTTTAGGAGTCCTCTCTCAGTTTATGCTGCCTAACAAAAGACCCCCACACTTAGAAAGAGGATGGAGACAGGCCAGCTTCAGGACATGCTGCACAAGGAGAACCAACTGTCCCAAAAAGAGAGGGTTCTACACCACCCTGAAAACTTCTCAATTGACCAGCTACACACAAATGCCTGAAGTATGGAAGTCCGTCAAGAAAATGAACAATTGGTGACATCAAGACTTCTGACCCAAGGGCCTGCAGCTGGTGTGACCATTCATCAAAAAAATCTGACTTTAAATGGAGACACATTGGATTGTGACATGCAATAAAAGAACTGAAGCAGCAAATTGTCTTGATTTGGGTTTCCTTTCCATCTTACCCAGCTCCAGCCAGTGAAGAAGTGAGCATGCCTGTGGTGCTCCTGACACATCTGGGGTAGTTCCCATTCACAGTGGTCAACCTTTGGGATTTTCCCACACATTGTAGGGTCATCATTCATCTATGCTAACCTATAATGGGCAGATAAATGCTCCCTTTTAGAGGCTGGTGAGAAAATTGTCAAATCTGAAAGCCCACAAACTGTCTCAGCCAGGGGGGAACACATGTAGGAAAGACTATGGAATCTGATATCAGAAGCCTAATCTCAGGTAGAACTCTACAGATTTACAGTTGTGAGTAATTAACTTACTTTCTCTAGGCTCTGTTATTCTCATATAAATCACAAGAAAGGTAGACTGAATAGTCTCCCAGATCAATTCCAATCTTAACATCTTCTGGCTTTATGATTAAAGAATGATACTAGTATGGCTGAAACTGTGGCTTAACCCCAATAGGAGCCTGCTGGGATCATGCTAGGCAAAACTAGTCCACACAGACAGAGCCATTCTGACCACATCCCTCCCTATGCCAGCTATCATACAGATATGCACCACTGGTATGAGAAGTCCCTTCTACATAAGACATTGACTGATTCAGTAATAGGCTGATTTATTCATTCAACCAACAAGTATTTACTGAGCACCTTCTAGGTATTTAGGGTTACAACAGAACAAAACAGATAAAATCCCTTCCCTTATGGAGTTTACATTTTAGTGAAGGATGAGGAGGAGCCAGACATCAAATAGGAAATATAAATTAAGGATATATTTTATGTAGAGCAGTGTTGGGATTCACTCAGGGTGGCTCCCAGAATATTAAGGGAAGTATTAGGGAAGTTATAGATTATAGTATCGAACCTTTTCGGGAAGCCAAAATGTTTTAGTGAGCCAGGTTGAATACAGCCAGTCCTTACCTTAGAGCTTTAAGTCACAAGGTGACTTAAACATAAGATAATAAAAGCTTCCCCAGTTAAATCTGTTTACCTCACATTCCTTTGTCTCTACTCTGTTTACTCATATAAACTTTGTGCTAGATGGCCCTCTTGGGAGAGGTTGAAAAAGAATTACTACTTAATGGTGTTTATTCTGGGCCTCAGAACCAAAGGTTTTTATGATTCATAAATCCACTCTTTTTTCTATGTTAATTATTTACAAGCCTGTTGACTTAAAACCTGTTATTAAATCTATACTGAATAAATGTAAGAAGGAACAGAGAGTTGTAGTCAATTAGCTGCAATCACCCTCTAAAAGCAGCTGAGGACCCCTTAGCCCAACTCTTGCACTGTATTCTGTAGGTAAGAGAGTATTTCATTCATCCGTTGCTAAGACAAGGTCTGCAGGACAGACCTCCGCAGGTAGTGATCAAAGTCTCAGAGCAGCCCGGAGGCCCTTGATAAAGTGACCTTTGAACCACAATCCAAAGCAGTGAGAGAGTGAGCCATGCAGCCAGTAGGGGAAGAATGTTCCAGGCAGAGGAAACAGCAAGGCCCAGAGACAGGACAGGATCAAGCCTGCCTAGCGTGCCAAAGGAAACAACATGAGCTCAGTGTTTATAAAGAGGAGTAAGAGCAGGAGAGTAGCAGGAAGAACAGTGAGACAGGTGGCAGGGGCCAGGTCATGTACAAAAAAAAGCCACTAGAGAATTTGAACAGAGAGGTAATTATGATCTTAATTCCACTGTGAACGGATTGTACTAGCTGTTGTATTGAGAGTAGAGTGACCAGGCACGGTGGCTCACTCCTGTAATCCCAACACTTTGGGAGGCCAAGGCAGGTGGATCACTTGAGGACAAGAGGTCAAGACCAGCCTGGCCAACATGATGAAACCCTGTCTCTACTAAAAACTCAAAAAATTAGCCTGGCATGATGGCTCATGCCTGTAATCCCAGCTACTAGGAAGGCTGAGGCAGGAGAGTTGCTGGAACTCAGGAGGCAGAAGTTAAAGTGAGCCTGGATCATGGCATTGCACTCCAGCCTTGGTGACAAAGCAAGACTCTGTCTGAAAAAAAGAGAGTAGACTGAAGAAGGCAAACATGGAAACAAAAAAAGCCAGTTAGAAGACTACGGAGATAATCCAGGTAAGAGATGATGGCAGAGTGGCAGCAGTAAGGTGTGAAGAGAGACCGATTCTGAAGTTGAATCAACAGGACACTTGAAGACAGGATCATCTTGGAAAATCTTGGAACTACTGAGGAATCAAATGAAGCTAAATGGCACTAAATTCTAACATCCACTGTGAAATCCTGCGAACAGGGTTTGTTCACCTCTGTTACCTAGTGTCCCACTCAGTGCTTGGCACATAATAGGGATATAAAAAGTCTTCAATTCTTAAATGAATAAACGTGGAACTGAATATATTCCAAAGCCAAAAGACCTGCAGTTTGATAGGTCATTAGGAGATCAAAACGCATCTGACACTAGACATATTTTACTAACAGTGGGTTCACCTCCTCTGAGTGAATCAGCTTCTAAGCAGTGAGCTGAGATCATGCTAGTGCATGGGCAACAAGAGAGAAACTCCAG